>NW_026646286.1:0-101271 GCF_949987535.1 Balaenoptera acutorostrata
AGCCGATGACGTGGATTTCATGGCTGAGTGATATTCCATTGTACATGAGGACCACCACTTCTTTATCCATTTTTCGCTTTCCTAGGATATTTAAGGTGTAATGAAGTGGGGGTTCTTGTCAACAGAGCAGCCCTAAACTTTGGGGTGCCTGTGTCTTGCTGATTTTTAGTTTTCCCAATTTATACGCCCATGAGTGGAAGTGCCCTATGCTCTCCAAGCTGTGTTTTTTAGATGTTTCAGAACACACCGTACACTTCTCCAGAGTGGCTGTTGGCAAGTTACATCCCACCCATCAGCGTAGCAAGGCTCCCATTTCTCCATGGCCGGTCCTGCATTTCTGGTTTGGACACTTTTTTCCGCATGGCCCTTTTGCCCGCTGGGAAGCGAGACTTCTTTGGAGCGCTGATTGGCCTTTCCAGGTTGCTTGGTTGGCCAAAAAGGGCGTATGCGTTTTTTCCTGAATATATTCAGGAAAAAACGCATACGCCCTTTTTGGCCAAGGGCATCATTGTCCACGTTTTGCCGCTTTTCATGTGCTTTCAAGGCGATTCGAATCTACCTCCTGAAATCTGTTTCCTGCAATTCTGCCTTGCTTTCAAAGCCTCTTCGTTGCCTTCCCTTAATATATTTGTGGACGAGAGGTATCATTTAAAACTCTGCAGGTTTGTGAATTGCAGTGCCCCTGAGCTCCATTTTTCAACTCGCTTTTTTGGGAGCTGGCCGCCAAAGCGCAGGATTGCTTCAGGCCCTCTTCTGGTTCTGGGGGGCAGGCTGAGCTTGTGCTTAATTCTTCTTCCTGATGGGAAAAGAGAGTGACCTGTGCCTGTCCCAACACCTAGAGCTAGTCTCTCATTGGTTCCCCCTCTTCCCGTTCATCCTCAGGACAAATTGCAACCTGTACGGAACAAGAGGTTAAAGGTGCTGATTCTCCAAGGAGGGAGATGGCTAGTAAATCGGCTGGAATGGCGAACCCGAGCAAAGGAGATGAGAAATGAGGTGCGTTTTAGAAACCTTTCCCGATCACACGGTGTACCATCTTCTGGGTTTCTCATGCCTGTTTTCGACGTAGGAAGATGCCCTTGAACCTGGAGATTTGGGACCCATGGGATGGGTACCATGCAGGATTACTTGAAAGGGTCTGCGTTGGCTCACCCAACCTCACCGAACCTCTCAGCCCCAAGAGTGTCCACCCTTATGTCTCAATCAGCTGTGGGTCTAGATATGGTCAATCCAGGTTGCATCACAGCCCCTGAACGAATTTTGTAAGAATTTCTCTCTCTTTCACTGCCTTTGTTTCACGGGTTTTGAAAAGTAATTTATTTTTATAATGGGGTTTAGCTGCTTTTCACGGCTGTGTTTATGCCGCTTTACACCCCCTTGACTCACTTACAGAGAGATATCAATACATAGGTTTGAAGATGCTTACTAGTCAGATATATTCTTGTGCGGTGAATAGGGAGTGTTGAGTCCAGTTCACTGAAAAAGGAATAGGTCTTGTCTCTTACATATTGGGTTTATGGAACGGTATCGGAGCTAATTTGAAACCCTTGTTTTATGCATCACCCCACCTCACCTTTCCCGTTCAGCAGCCATAGTGTGTTTTCTGAACGTGTGACTCTGTTCTGTTTTGTAATTCAGTTCAAGTGTAGCGGTTTTTACATTCCCTCTCTAAGTGATATCTTATGATAAGTGTCTTTTTCTGTGTGACTTATTTCACTTAGAATCGTCGTACCTAAATCCACTCATCGTGCTGCTACTAGCCTTATGACGTGGATTTCATGGCTGAGTGATATTCCATTGTACATGAGGACCACCACTTCTTTATCCATTTTTCGCTTTCCTAGGATATTTAAGGTGTAATGAAGTGGGGGTTCTTGTCAACAGAGCAGCCCTAAACTTTGGGGTGCCTGTGTCTTGCTGATTTTTAGTTTTCCCAATTTATACGCCCATGAGTGGAAGTGCCCTATGCTCTCCAAGCTGTGTTTTTTAGATGTTTCAGAACACACCGTACACTTCTCCAGAGTGGCTGTTGGCAAGTTACATCCCACCCATCAGCGTAGCAAGGCTCCCATTTCTCCATGGCCGGTCCTGCATTTCTGGTTTGGACACTTTTTTCCGCATGGCCCTTTTGCCCGCTGGGAAGCGAGACTTCTTTGGAGCGCTGATTGGCCTTTCCAGGTTGCTTGGTTGGCCAAAAAGGGCGTATGCGTTTTTTCCTGAATATATTCAGGAAAAAACGCATACGCCCTTTTTGGCCAAGGGCATCATTGTCCACGTTTTGCCGCTTTTCATGTGCTTTCAAGGCGATTCGAATCTACCTCCTGAAATCTGTTTCCTGCAATTCTGCCTTGCTTTCAAAGCCTCTTCGTTGCCTTCCCTTAATATATTTGTGGACGAGAGGTATCATTTAAAACTCTGCAGGTTTGTGAATTGCAGTGCCCCTGAGCTCCATTTTTCAACTCGCTTTTTTGGGAGCTGGCCGCAAAAGCGCAGGATTGCTTCAGGCCCTCTTCTGGTTCTGGGGGGCAGGCTGAGCTTGTGCTTAATTCTTCTTCCTGATGGGAAAATAGAGTGACCTGTGCCTGTCCCAACACCTAGAGCTAGTCTCTCATTGGTTCCCCCTCTTCCCGTTCATCCTCAGGACAAATTGCAACCTGTACGGAACAGGAGGTTAAAGGTGCTGATTCTCCAAGGAGGGAGATGGCTAGTAAATCGGCTGGAATGGCGAACCCGAGCAAAGGAGATGAGAAATGAGGTGCGTTTTAGAAACCTTTCCCGATCACACGGTGTACCATCTTCTGGGTTTCTCATGCCTGTTTTCGACGTAGGAAGATGCCCTTGAACCTGGAGATTTGGGACCCATGGGATGGGTACCATGCAGGATTACTTGAAAGGGTCTGCGTTGGCTCACCCAACCTCACCGAACCTCTCAGCCCCAAGAGTGTCCACCCTTATGTCTCAATCAGCTGTGGGTCTAGATATGGTCAATCCAGGTTGCATCACAGCCCCTGAACGAATTTTGTAAGAATTTCTCTCTCTTTCACTGCCTTTGTTTCACGGGTTTTGAAAAGTAATTTATTTTTATAATGGGGTTTAGCTGCTTTTCACGGCTGTGTTTATGCCGCTTTACACCCCCTTGACTCACTTACAGAGAGATATCAATACATAGGTTTGAAGATGCTTACTAGTCAGATATATTCTTGTGCGGTGAATAGGGAGTGTTGAGTCCAGTTCACTGAAAAAGGAATAGGTCTTGTCTCTTACATATTGGGTTTATGGAACGGTATCGGAGCTAATTTGAAACCCTTGTTTTATGCATCACCCCACCTCACCTTTCCCGTTCAGCAGCCATAGTGTGTTTTCTGAACGTGTGACTCTGTTCTGTTTTGTAATTCAGTTCAAGTGTAGCGGTTTTTACATTCCCTCTCTAAGTGATATCTTATGATAAGTGTCTTTTTCTGTGTGACTTATTTCACTTAGAATCGTCGTACCTAAATCCACTCATCGTGCTGCTACTAGCCTTATGATGTGGATTTCATGGCTGAGTGATATTCCATTGTACATGAGGACCACCACTTCTTTATCCATTTTTCGCTTTCCTAGGATATTTAAGGTGTAATGAAGTGGGGGTTCTTGTCAACAGAGCAGCCCTAAACTTTGGGGTGCCTGTGTCTTGCTGATTTTTAGTTTTCCCAATTTATACGCCCATGAGTGGAAGTGCCCTATGCTCTCCAAGCTGTGTTTTTTAGATGTTTCAGAACACACCGTACACTTCTCCAGAGTGGCTGTTGGCAAGTTACATCCCACCCATCAGCGTAGCAAGGCTCCCATTTCTCCATGGCCGGTCCTGCATTTCTGGTTTGGACACTTTTTTCCGCATGGCCCTTTTGCCCGCTGGGAAGCGAGACTTCTTTGGAGCGCTGATTGGCCTTTCCAGGTTGCTTGGTTGGCCAAAAAGGGCGTATGCGTTTTTTCCTGAATATATTCAGGAAAAAACGCATACGCCCTTTTTGGCCAAGGGCATCATTGTCCACGTTTTGCCGCTTTTCATGTGCTTTCAAGGCGATTCGAATCTACCTCCTGAAATCTGTTTCCTGCAATTCTGCCTTGCTTTCAAAGCCTCTTCGTTGCCTTCCCTTAATATATTTGTGGACGAGAGGTATCATTTAAAACTCTGCAGGTTTGTGAATTGCAGTGCCCCTGAGCTCCATTTTTCAACTCGCTTTTTTGGGAGCTGGCCGCAAAAGCGCAGGATTGCTTCAGGCCCTCTTCTGGTTCTGGGGGGCAGGCTGAGCTTGTGCTTAATTCTTCTTCCTGATGGGAAAATAGAGTGACCTGTGCCTGTCCCAACACCTAGAGCTAGTCTCTCATTGGTTCCCCCTCTTCCCGTTCATCCTCAGGACAAATTGCAACCTGTACGGAACAGGAGGTTAAAGGTGCTGATTCTCCAAGGAGGGAGATGGCTAGTAAATCGGCTGGAATGGCGAACCCGAGCAAAGGAGATGAGAAATGAGGTGCGTTTTAGAAACCTTTCCCGATCACACGGTGTACCATCTTCTGGGTTTCTCATGCCTGTTTTCGACGTAGGAAGATGCCCTTGAACCTGGAGATTTGGGACCCATGGGATGGGTACCATGCAGGATTACTTGAAAGGGTCTGCGTTGGCTCACCCAACCTCACCGAACCTCTCAGCCCCAAGAGTGTCCACCCTTATGTCTCAATCAGCTGTGGGTCTAGATATGGTCAATCCAGGTTGCATCACAGCCCCTGAACGAATTTTGTAAGAATTTCTCTCTCTTTCACTGCCTTTGTTTCACGGGTTTTGAAAAGTAATTTATTTTTATAATGGGGTTTAGCTGCTTTTCACGGCTGTGTTTATGCCGCTTTACACCCCCTTGACTCACTTACAGAGAGATATCAATACATAGGTTTGAAGATGCTTACTAGTCAGATATATTCTTGTGCGGTGAATAGGGAGTGTTGAGTCCAGTTCACTGAAAAAGGAATAGGTCTTGTCTCTTACATATTGGGTTTATGGAACGGTATCGGAGCTAATTTGAAACCCTTGTTTTATGCATCACCCCACCTCACCTTTCCCGTTCAGCAGCCATAGTGTGTTTTCTGAACGTGTGACTCTGTTCTGTTTTGTAATTCAGTTCAAGTGTAGCGGTTTTTACATTCCCTCTCTAAGTGATATCTTATGATAAGTGTCTTTTTCTGTGTGACTTATTTCACTTAGAATCGTCGTACCTAAATCCACTCATCGTGCTGCTACTAGCCTTATGACGTGGATTTCATGGCTGAGTGATATTCCATTGTACATGAGGACCACCACTTCTTTATCCATTTTTCGCTTTCCTAGGATATTTAAGGTGTAATGAAGTGGGGGTTCTTGTCAACAGAGCAGCCCTAAACTTTGGGGTGCCTGTGTCTTGCTGATTTTTAGTTTTCCCAATTTATACGCCCATGAGTGGAAGTGCCCTATGCTCTCCAAGCTGTGTTTTTTAGATGTTTCAGAACACACCGTACACTTCTCCAGAGTGGCTGTTGGCAAGTTACATCCCACCCATCAGCGTAGCAAGGCTCCCATTTCTCCATGGCCGGTCCTGCATTTCTGGTTTGGACACTTTTTTCCGCATGGCCCTTTTGCCCGCTGGGAAGCGAGACTTCTTTGGAGCGCTGATTGGCCTTTCCAGGTTGCTTGGTTGGCCAAAAAGGGCGTATGCGTTTTTTCCTGAATATATTCAGGAAAAAACGCATACGCCCTTTTTGGCCAAGGGCATCATTGTCCACGTTTTGCCGCTTTTCATGTGCTTTCAAGGCGATTCGAATCTACCTCCTGAAATCTGTTTCCTGCAATTCTGCCTTGCTTTCAAAGCCTCTTCGTTGCCTTCCCTTAATATATTTGTGGACGAGAGGTATCATTTAAAACTCTGCAGGTTTGTGAATTGCAGTGCCCCTGAGCTCCATTTTTCAACTCGCTTTTTTGGGAGCTGGCCGCCAAAGCGCAGGATTGCTTCAGGCCCTCTTCTGGTTCTGGGGGGCAGGCTGAGCTTGTGCTTAATTCTTCTTCCTGATGGGAAAATAGAGTGACCTGTGCCTGTCCCAACACCTAGAGCTAGTCTCTCATTGGTTCCCCCTCTTCCCGTTCATCCTCAGGACAAATTGCAACCTGTACGGAACAGGAGGTTAAAGGTGCTGATTCTCCAAGGAGGGAGATGGCTAGTAAATCGGCTGGAATGGCGAACCCGAGCAAAGGAGATGAGAAATGAGGTGCGTTTTAGAAACCTTTCCCGATCACACGGTGTACCATCTTCTGGGTTTCTCATGCCTGTTTTCGACGTAGGAAGATGCCCTTGAACCTGGAGATTTGGGACCCATGGGATGGGTACCATGCAGGATTACTTGAAAGGGTCTGCGTTGGCTCACCCAACCTCACCGAACCTCTCAGCCCCAAGAGTGTCCACCCTTATGTCTCAATCAGCTGTGGGTCTAGATATGGTCAATCCAGGTTGCATCACAGCCCCTGAACGAATTTTGTAAGAATTTCTCTCTCTTTCACTGCCTTTGTTTCACGGGTTTTGAAAAGTAATTTATTTTTATAATGGGGTTTAGCTGCTTTTCACGGCTGTGTTTATGCCGCTTTACACCCCCTTGACTCACTTACAGAGAGATATCAATACATAGGTTTGAAGATTCTTACTAGTCAGATATATTCTTGTGCGGTGAATAGGGGGTGTTGAGTCCAGTTCACTGAAAAAGGAATAGGTCTTGTCTCTTACATATTGGGTTTATGGAACGGTATCGGAGATAATTTGAAACCCTTGTTTTATGCATCACCCCACCTCACCTTTCCCGTTCAGCAGCCATAGTGTGTTTTCTGAACGTGTGACTCTGTTCTGTTTTGTAATTCAGTTCAAGTGTAGCGGTTTTTACATTCCCTCTCTAAGTGATATCTTATGATAAGTGTCTTTTTCTGTGTGACTTATTTCACTTAGAATCGTCGTACCTAAATCCACTCATCGTGCTGCTACTAGCCTTATGACGTGGATTTCATGGCTGAGTGATATTCCATTGTACATGAGGACCACCACTTCTTTATCCATTTTTCGCTTTCCTAGGATATTTAAGGTGTAATGAAGTGGGGGTTCTTGTCAACAGAGCAGCCCTAAACTTTGGGGTGCCTGTGTCTTGCTGATTTTTAGTTTTCCCAATTTATACGCCCATGAGTGGAAGTGCCCTATGCTCTCCAAGCTGTGTTTTTTAGATGTTTCAGAACACACCGTACACTTCTCCAGAGTGGCTGTTGGCAAGTTACATCCCACCCATCAGCGTAGCAAGGCTCCCATTTCTCCATGGGCGGTCCTGCATTTCTGGTTTGGACACTTTTTTCCGCATGGCCCTTTTGCCCGCTGGGAAGCGAGACTTCTTTGGAGCGCTGATTGGCCTTTCCAGGTTGCTTGGTTGGCCAAAAAGGGCGTATGCGTTTTTTCCTGAATATATTCAGGAAAAAACGCATATGCCCTTTTTGGCCAAGGGCATCATTGTCCACGTTTTGCCGCTTTTCATGTGCTTTCAAGGCGATTCGAATCTACCTCCTGAAATCTGTTTCCTGCAATTCTGCCTTGCTTTCAAAGCCTCTTCGTTGCCTTCCCTTAATATATTTGTGGACGAGAGGTATCATTTAAAACTCTGCAGGTTTGTGAATTGCAGTGCCCCTGAGCTCCATTTTTCAACTCGCTTTTTTGGGAGCTGGCCGCCAAAGCGCAGGATTGCTTCAGGCCCTCTTCTGGTTCTGGGGGGCAGGCTGAGCTTGTGCTTAATTCTTCTTCCTGATGGGAAAATAGAGTGACCTGTGCCTGTCCCAACACCTAGAGCTAGTCTCTCATTGGTTCCCCCTCTTCCCGTTCATCCTCAGGACAAATTGCAACCTGTACGGAACAGGAGGTTAAAGGTGCTGATTCTCCAAGGAGGGAGATGGCTAGTAAATCGGCTGGAATGGCGAACCCGAGCAAAGGAGATGAGAAATGAGGTGCGTTTTAGAAACCTTTCCCGATCACACGGTGTACCATCTTCTGGGTTTCTCATGCCTGTTTTCGACGTAGGAAGATGCCCTTGAACCTGGAGATTTGGGACCCATGGGATGGGTACCATGCAGGATTACTTGAAAGGGTCTGCGTTGGCTCACCCAACCTCACCGAACCTCTCAGCCCCAAGAGTGTCCACCCTTATGTCTCAATCAGCTGTGGGTCTAGATATGGTCAATCCAGGTTGCATCACAGCCCCTGAACGAATTTTGTAAGAATTTCTCTCTCTTTCACTGCCTTTGTTTCACGGGTTTTGAAAAGTAATTTATTTTTATAATGGGGTTTAGCTGCTTTTCACGGCTGTGTTTATGCCGCTTTACACCCCCTTGACTCACTTACAGAGAGATATCAATACATAGGTTTGAAGATTCTTACTAGTAAGATATATTCTTGTGCAGTGAATAGGGGGTGTTGAGTCCAGTTCACTGAAAAAGGAATAGGTCTTGTCTCTTACATATTGGGTTTATGGAACGGTATCGGAGCTAATTTGAAACCCTTGTTTTATGCATCACCCCACCTCACCTTTCCCGTTCAGCAGCCATAGTGTGTTTTCTGAACGTGTGACTCTGTTCTGTTTTGTAATTCAGTTCAAGTGTAGCGGTTTTTACATTCCCTCTCTAAGTGATATCTTATGATAAGTGTCTTTTTCTGTGTGACTTATTTCACTTAGAATCGTCGTACCTAAATCCACTCATCGTGCTGCTACTAGCCTTATGACGTGGATTTCATGGCTGAGTGATATTCCATTGTACATGAGGACCACCACTTCTTTATCCATTTTTCGCTTTCCTAGGATATTTAAGGTGTAATGAAGTGGGGGTTCTTGTCAACAGAGCAGCCCTAAACTTTGGGGTGCCTGTGTCTTGCTGATTTTTAGTTTTCCCAATTTATACGCCCATGAGTGGAAGTGCCCTATGCTCTCCAAGCTGTGTTTTATAGATGTTTCAGAACACACCGTACACTTCTCCAGAGTGGCGGTTGGCAAGTTACATCCCACCCATCAGCGTAGCAAGGCTCCCATTTCTCCATGGCCGGTCCTGCATTTCTGGTTTGGACACTTTTTTCCGCATGGCCCTTTTGCCCGCTGGGAAGCGAGACTTCTTTGGAGCGCTGATTGGCCTTTCCAGGTTGCTTGGTTGGCCAAAAAGGGCGTATGCGTTTTTTCCTGAATATATTCAGGAAAAAACGCATACGCCCTTTTTGGCCAAGGGCATCATTGTCCACGTTTTGCCGCTTTTCATGTGCTTTCAAGGCGATTCGAATCTACCTCCTGAAATCTGTTTCCTGCAATTCTGCCTTGCTTTCAAAGCCTCTTCGTTGCCTTCCCTTAATATATTTGTGGACGAGAGGTATCATTTAAAACTCTGCAGGTTTGTGAATTGCAGTGCCCCTGAGCTCCATTTTTCAACTCGCTTTTTTGGGAGCTGGCCGCCAAAGCGCAGGATTGCTTCAGGCCCTCTTCTGGTTCTGGGGGGCAGGCTGAGCTTGTGCTTAATTCTTCTTCCTGATGGGAAAATAGAGTGACCTGTGCCTGTCCCAACACCTAGAGCTAGTCTCTCATTGGTTCCCCCTCTTCCCGTTCATCCTCAGGACAAATTGCAACCTGTACGGAACAGGAGGTTAAAGGTGCTGATTCTCCAAGGAGGGAGATGGCTAGTAAATCGGCTGGAATGGCGAACCCGAGCAAAGGAGATGAGAAATGAGGTGCGATTTAGAAACCTTTCCCGATCACACGGTGTACCATCTTCTGGGTTTCTCATGCCTGTTTTCGACGTAGGAAGATGCCCTTGAACCTGGAGATTTGGGACCCATGGGATGGGTACCATGCAGGATTACTTGAAAGGGTCTGCGTTGGCTCACCCAACCTCACCGAACCTCTCAGCCCCAAGAGTGTCCACCCTTATGTCTCAATCAGCTGTGGGTCTAGATATGGTCAATCCAGGTTGCATCACAGCCCCTGAACGAATTTTGTAAGAATTTCTCTCTCTTTCACTGCCTTTGTTTCACGGGTTTTGAAAAGTAATTTATTTTTATAATGGGGTTTAGCTGCTTTTCACGGCTGTGTTTATGCCGCTTTACACCCCCTTGACTCACTTACAGAGAGATATCAATACATAGGTTTGAAGATTCTTACTAGTCAGATATATTCTTGTGCGGTGAATAGGGGGTGTTGAGTCCAGTTCACTGAAAAAGGAATAGGTCTTGTCTCTTACATATTGGGTTTATGGAACGGTATCGGAGCTAATTTGAAACCCTTGTTTTATGCATCACCCCACCTCACCTTTCCCGTTCAGCAGCCATAGTGTGTTTTCTGAACGTGTGACTCTGTTCTGTTTTGTAATTCAGTTCAAGTGTAGCGGTTTTTACATTCCCTCTCTAAGTGATATCTTATGATAAGTGTCTTTTTCTGTGTGACTTATTTCACTTAGAATCGTCGTACCTAAATCCACTCATCGTGCTGCTACTAGCCTTATGACGTGGATTTCATGGCTGAGTGATATTCCATTGTACATGAGGACCACCACTTCTTTATCCATTTTTCGCTTTCCTAGGATATTTAAGGTGTAATGAAGTGGGGGTTCTTGTCAACAGAGCAGCCCTAAACTTTGGGGTGCCTGTGTCTTGCTGATTTTTAGTTTTCCCAATTTATACGCCCATGAGTGGAAGTGCCCTATGCTCTCCAAGCTGTGTTTTTTAGATGTTTCAGAACACACCGTACACTTCTCCAGAGTGGCTGTTGGCAAGTTACATCCCACCCATCAGCGTAGCAAGGCTCCCATTTCTCCATGGCCGGTCCTGCATTTCTGGTTTGGACACTTTTTTCCGCATGGCCCTTTTGCCCGCTGGGAAGCGAGACTTCTTTGGAGCGCTGATTGGCCTTTCCAGGTTGCTTGGTTGGCCAAAAAGGGCGTATGCGTTTTTTCCTGAATATATTCAGGAAAAAACGCATACGCCCTTTTTGGCCAAGGGCATCATTGTCCACGTTTTGCCGCTTTTCATGTGCTTTCAAGGCGATTCGAATCTACCTCCTGAAATCTGTTTCCTGCAATTCTGCCTTGCTTTCAAAGCCTCTTCGTTGCCTTCCCTTAATATATTTGTGGACGAGAGGTATCATTTAAAACTCTGCAGGTTTGTGAATTGCAGTGCCCCTGAGCTCCATTTTTCAACTCGCTTTTTTGGGAGCTGGCCGCAAAAGCGCAGGATTGCTTCAGGCCCTCTTCTGGTTCTGGGGGGCAGGCTGAGCTTGTGCTTAATTCTTCTTCCTGATGGGAAAATAGAGTGACCTGTGCCTGTCCCAACACCTAGAGCTAGTCTCTCATTGGTTCCCCCTCTTCCCGTTCATCCTCAGGACAAATTGCAACCTGTACGGAACAGGAGGTTAAAGGTGCTGATTCTCCAAGGAGGGAGATGGCTAGTAAATCGGCTGGAATGGCGAACCCGAGCAAAGGAGATGAGAAATGAGGTGCGTTTTAGAAACCTTTCCCGATCACACGGTGTACCATCTTCTGGGTTTCTCATGCCTGTTTTCGACGTAGGAAGATGCCCTTGAACCTGGAGATTTGGGACCCATGGGATGGGTACCATGCAGGATTACTTGAAAGGGTCTGTGTTGGCTCACCCAACCTCACCGAACCTCTCAGCCCCAAGAGTGTCCACCCTTATGTCTCAATCAGCTGTGGGTCTAGATATGGTCAATCCAGGTTGCATCACAGCCCCTGAACGAATTTTGTAAGAATTTCTCTCTCTTTCACTGTCTTTGTTTCACAGGTTTTGAAAAGTAATTTATTTTTATAATGGGGTTTAGCTGCTTTTCACGGCTGTGTTTATGCCGCTTTACACCCCCTTGACTCACTTACAGAGAGATATCAATACATAGGTTTGAAGATTCTTACTAGTCAGATATATTCTTGTGCGGTGAATAGGGGGTGTTGAGTCCAGTTCACTGAAAAAGGAATAGGTCTTGTCTCTTACATATTGGGTTTATGGAACGGTATCGGAGCTAATTTGAAACCCTTGTTTTATGCATCACCCCACCTCACCTTTCCCGTTCAGCAGCCATAGTGTGTTTTCTGAACGTGTGACTCTGTTCTGTTTTGTAATTCAGTTCAAGTGTAGCGGTTTTTACATTCCCTCTCTAAGTGATATCTTATGATAAGTGTCTTTTTCTGTGTGACTTATTTCACTTAGAATCGTCGTACCTAAATCCACTCATCGTGCTGCTACTAGCCTTATGACGTGGATTTCATGGCTGAGTGATATTCCATTGTACATGAGGACCACCACTTCTTTATCCATTTTTCGCTTTCCTAGGATATTTAAGGTGTAATGAAGTGGGGGTTCTTGTCAACAGAGCAGCCCTAAACTTTGGGGTGCCTGTGTCTTGCTGATTTTTAGTTTTCCCAATTTATACGCCCATGAGTGGAAGTGCCCTATGCTCTCCAAGCTGTGTTTTTTAGATGTTTCAGAACACACCGTACACTTCTCCAGAGTGGCTGTTGGCAAGTTACATCCCACCCATCAGCGTAGCAAGGCTCCCATTTCTCCATGGCCGGTCCTGCATTTCTGGTTTGGACACTTTTTTCCGCATGGCCCTTTTGCCCGCTGGGAAGCGAGACTTCTTTGGAGCGCTGATTGGCCTTTCCAGGTTGCTTGGTTGGCCAAAAAGGGCGTATGCGTTTTTTCCTGAATATATTCAGGAAAAAACGCATACGCCCTTTTTGGCGAAGGGCATCATTGTCCACGTTTTGCCGCTTTTCATGTGCTTTCAAGGCGATTCGAATCTACCTCCTGAAATCTGTTTCCTGCAATTCTGCCTTGCTTTCAAAGCCTCTTCGTTGCCTTCCCTTAATATATTTGTGGACGAGAGGTATCATTTAAAACTCTGCAGGTTTGTGAATTGCAGTGCCCCTGAGCTCCATTTTTCAACTCGCTTTTTTGGGAGCTGGCCGCAAAAGCGCAGGATTGCTTCAGGCCCTCTTCTGGTTCTGGGGGGCAGGCTGAGCTTGTGCTTAATTCTTCTTCCTGATGGGAAAATAGAGTGACCTGTGCCTGTCCCAACACCTAGAGCTAGTCTCTCATTGGTTCCCCCTCTTCCCGTTCATCCTCAGGACAAATTGCAACCTGTACGGAACAGGAGGTTAAAGGTGCTGATTCTCCAAGGAGGGAGATGGCTAGTAAATCGGCTGGAATGGTGAACCCGAGCAAAGGAGATGAGAAATGAGGTGCGTTTTAGAAACCTTTCCCGATCACACGGTGTACCATCTTCTGGGTTTCTCATGCCTGTTTTCGACGTAGGAAGATGCCCTTGAACCTGGAGATTTGGGACCCATGGGATGGGTACCATGCAGTATTACTTGAAAGGGTCTGCGTTGGCTCACCCAACCTCACCGAACCTCTCAGCCCCAAGAGTGTCCACCCTTATGTCTCAATCAGCTGTGGGTCTAGATATGGTCAATCCAGGTTGCATCACAGCCCCTGAACGAATTTTGTAAGAATTTCTCTCTCTTTCACTGCCTTTGTTTCACGGGTTTTGAAAAGTAATTTATTTTTATAATGGGGTTTAGCTGCTTTTCACGGCTGTGTTTATGCCGCTTTACACCCCCTTGACTCACTTACAGAGAGATATCAATACATAGGTTTGAAGATTCTTACTAGTCAGATATATTCTTGTGCGGTGAATAGGGGGTGTTGAGTCCAGTTCACTGAAAAAGGAATAGGTCTTGTCTCTTACATATTGGGTTTATGGAACGGTATCGGAGCTAATTTGAAACCCTTGTTTTATGCATCACCCCACCTCACCTTTCCCGTTCAGCAGCCATAGTGTGTTTTCTAAACGTGTGACTCTGTTCTGTTTTGTAATTCAGTTCAAGTGTAGGCGGTTTTTACATTCCCTCTCTAAGTGATATCTTATGATAAGTGTCTTTTTCTGTGTGACTTATTTCACTTAGAATCGTCGTACCTAAATCCACTCATCGTGCTGCTACTAGCCTTATGACGTGGATTTCATGGCTGAGTGATATTCCATTCTACATGAGGACCACCACTTCTTTATCCATTTTTCGCTTTCCTAGGATATTTAAGGTGTAATGAAGTGGGGGTTCTTGTCAACAGAGCAGCCCTAAACTTTGGGGTGCCTGTGTCTTGCTGATTTTTAGTTTTCCCAATTTATACGCCCATGAGTGGAAGTGCCCTTTGCTCTCCAAGCTGTGTTTTTTAGATGTTTCAGAACACACCGTACACTTCTCCAGAGTGGCTGTTGGCAAGTTACATCCCACCCATCAGCGTAGCAAGGCTCCCATTTCTCCATGGCCGGTCCTGCATTTCTGGTTTGGACACTTTTTTCCGCATGGCCCTTTTGCCCGCTGGGAAGCGAGACTTCTTTGGAGCGCTGATTGGCCTTTCCAGGTTGCTTGGTTGGCTAAAAAGGGCCTATGCGTTTTTTCCTGAATATATTCAGGAAAAAACGCATACGCCCTTTTTGGCCAAGGGCATCATTGTCCACGTTTTGCCGCTTTTCATGTGCTTTCAAGGCGATTCGAATCTACCTCCTGAAATCTGTTTCCTGCAATTCTGCCTTGCTTTCAAAGCCTCTTCGTTGCCTTCCCTTAATATATTTGTGGACGAGAGGTATCATTTAAAACTCTGCAGGTTTGTGAATTGCAGTGCCCCTGAGCTCCATTTTTCAACTCGCTTTTTTGGGAGCTGGCCGCAAAAGCGCAGGATTGCTTCAGGCCCTCTTCTGGTTCTGGGGGGCAGGCTGAGCTTGTGCTTAATTCTTCTTCCTGATGGGAAAATAGAGTGACCTGTGCCTGTCCCAACACCTAGAGCTAGTCTCTCATTGGTTCCCCCTCTTCCCGTTCATCCTCAGGACAAATTGCAACCTGTACGGAACAGGAGGTTAAAGGTGCTGATTCTCCAAGGAGGGAGATGGCTAGTAAATCGGCTGGAATGGCGAACCCGAGCAAAGGAGATGAGAAATGAGGTGCGTTTTAGAAACCTTTCCCGATCACACGGTGTACCATCTTCTGGGTTTCTCATGCCTGTTTTCGACGTAGGAAGATGCCCTTGAACCTGGAGATTTGGGACCCATGGGATGGGTACCATGCAGTATTACTTGAAAGGGTCTGCGTTGGCTCACCCAACCTCACCGAACCTCTCAGCCCCAAGAGTGTCCACCCTTATGTCTCAATCAGCTGTGGGTCTAGATATGGTCAATCCAGGTTGCATCACAGCCCCTGAACGAATTTTGTAAGAATTTCTCTCTCTTTCACTGCCTTTGTTTCACGGGTTTTGAAAAGTAATTTATTTTTATAATGGGGTTTAGCTGCTTTTCACGGCTGTGTTTATGCCGCTTTACACCCCCTTGACTCACTTACAGAGAGATATCAATACATAGGTTTGAAGATTCTTACTAGTCAGATATATTCTTGTGCGGTGAATAGGGGGTGTTGAGTCCAGTTCACTGAAAAAGGAATAGGTCTTGTCTCTTACATATTGGGTTTATGGAACGGTATCGGAGCTAATTTGAAACCCTTGTTTTATGCATCACCCCACCTCACCTTTCCCGTTCAGCAGCCATAGTGTGTTTTCTAAACGTGTGACTCTGTTCTGTTTTGTAATTCAGTTCAAGTGTAGCGGTTTTTACATTCCCTCTCTAAGTGATATCTTATGATAAGTGTCTTTTTCTGTGTGACTTATTTCACTTAGAATCGTCGTACCTAAATCCACTCATCGTGCTGCTACTAGCCTTATGACGTGGATTTCATGGCTGAGTGATATTCCATTGTACATGAGGACCACAACTTCTTTATCCATTTTTCTCTTTCCTAGGATATTTAAGGTGTAATGAAGTGGGGGTTCTTGTCAACAGAGCAGCCCTAAACTTTGGGGTGCCTGTGTCTTGCTGATTTTTAGTTTTCCCAATTTATACGCCCATGAGTGGAAGTGCCCTATGCTCTCCAAGCTGTGTTTTTTAGATGTTTCAGAACACACCGTACACTTCTCCAGAGTGGCTGTTGGCAATTTACATCCCACCCATCAGCGTAGCAAGGCTCCCATTTCTCCATGGCCGGTCCTGCATTTCTGGTTTGGACACTTTTTTCCGCATGGCCCTTTTGCCCGCTGGGAAGCGAGACTTCTTTGGAGCGCTGATTGGCCTTTCCAGGTTGCTTGGTTGGCCAAAAAGGGCGTATGCGTTTTTTCCTGAATATATTCAGGAAAAAACGCATACGCCCTTTTTGGCCAAGGGCATCATTGTCCACGTTTTGCCGCTTTTCATGTGCTTTCAAGGCGATTCGAATCTACCTTCCTGAAATCTGTTTCCTGCAATTCTGCCTTGCTTTCAAAGCCTCTTCGTTGCCTTCCCTTAATATATTTGTGGACGAGAGGTATCATTTAAAACTCTGCAGGTTTGTGAATTGCAGTGCCCCTGAGCTCCATTTTTCAACTCGCTTTTTTGGGAGCTGGCCGCAAAAGCGCAGGATTGCTTCAGGCCCTCTTCTGGTTCTGGGGGGCAGGCTGAGCTTGTGCTTAATTCTTCTTCCTGATGGGAAAATAGAGTGACCTGTGCCTGTCCCAACACCTAGAGCTAGTCTCTCATTGGTTCCCCCTCTTCCCGTTCATCCTCAGGACAAATTGCAACCTGTACGGAACAGGAGGTTAAAGGTGCTGATTCTCCAAGGAGGGAGATGGCTAGTAAATCGGCTGGAATGGCGAACCCGAGCAAAGGAGATGAGAAATGAGGTGCGTTTTAGAAACCTTTCCCGATCACACGGTGTACCATCTTCTGGGTTTCTCATGCCTGTTTTCGACGTAGGAAGATGCCCTTGAACCTGGAGATTTGGGACCCATGGGATGGGTACCATGCAGTATTACTTGAAAGGGTCTGCATTGGCTCACCCAACCTCACCGAACCTCTCAGCCCCAAGAGTGTCCACCCTTATGTCTCAATCAGCTGTGGGTCTAGATATGGTCAATCCAGGTTGCATCACAGCCCCTGAACGAATTTTGTAAGAATTTCTCTCTCTTTCACTGCCTTTGTTTCACGGGTTTTGAAAAGTAATTTATTTTTATAATGGGGTTTAGCTGCTTTTCACGGCTGTGTTTATGCCGCTTTACACCCCCTTGACTCACTTACAGAGAGATATCAATACATAGGTTTGAAGATTCTTACTAGTCAGATATATTCTTGTGCGGTGAATAGGGGGTGTTGAGTCCAGTTCACTGAAAAAGGAATAGGTCTTGTCTCTTACATATTGGGTTTATGGAACGGTATCGGAGCTAATTTGAAACCCTTGTTTTATGCATCACCCCACCTCACCTTTCCCGTTCAGCAGCCATAGTGTGTTTTCTAAACGTGTGACTCTGTTCTGTTTTGTAATTCAGTTCAAGTGTAGCGGTTTTTACATTCCCTCTCTAAGTGATATCTTATGATAAGTGTCTTTTTCTGTGTGACTTATTTCACTTAGAATCGTCGTACCTAAATCCACTCATCGTGCTGCTACTAGCCTTATGACGTGGATTTCATGGCTGAGTGATATTCCATTGTACATGAGGACCACAACTTCTTTATCCATTTTTCGCTTTCCTAGGATATTTAAGGTGTAATGAAGTGGGGGTTCTTGTCAACAGAGCAGCCCTAAACTTTGGGGTGCCTGTGTCTTGCTGATTTTTAGTTTTCCCAATTTATACGCCCATGAGTGGAAGTGCCCTATGCTCTCCAAGCTGTGTTTTTTAGATGTTTCAGAACACACCGTACACTTCTCCAGAGTGGCTGTTGGCAATTTACATCCCACCCATCAGCGTAGCAAGGCTCCCATTTCTCCATGGCCGGTCCTGCATTTCTGGTTTGGACACTTTTTTCCGCATGGCCCTTTTGCCCGCTGGGAAGCGAGACTTCTTTGGAGCGCTGATTGGCCTTTCCAGGTTGCTTGGTTGGCCAAAAAGGGCGTATGCGTTTTTTCCTAAATATATTCACGAAAAAACGCATACGCCCTTTTTGGCCAAGGGCATCATTGTCCACGTTTTGCCGCTTTTCATGTGCTTTCAAGGCGATTCGAATCTACCTCCTGAAATCTGTTTCCTGCAATTCTGCCTTGCTTTCAAAGCCTCTTCGTTGCCTTCCCTTAATATATTTGTGGACGAGAGGTATCATTTAAAACTCTGCAGGTTTGTGAATTGCAGTGCCCCTGAGCTCCATTTTTCAACTCGCTTTTTTGGGAGCTGGCCGCAAAAGCGCAGGATTGCTTCAGGCCCTCTTCTGGTTCTGGGGGGCAGGCTGAGCTTGTGCTTAATTCTTCTTCCTGATGGGAAAATAGAGTGACCTGTGCCTGTCCCAACACCTAGAGCTAGTCTCTCATTGGTTCCCCCTCTTCCCGTTCATCCTCAGGACAAATTGCAACCTGTACGGAACAGGAGGTTAAAGGTGCTGATTCTCCAAGGAGGGAGATGGCTAGTAAATCGGCTGGAATGGCGAACCCGAGCAAAGGAGATGAGAAATGAGGTGCGTTTTAGAAACCTTTCCCGATCACACGGTGTACCATCTTCTGGGTTTCTCATGCCTGTTTTCGACGTAGGAAGATGCCCTTGAACCTGGAGATTTGGGACCCATGGGATGGGTACCATGCAGTATTACTTGAAAGGGTCTGCGTTGGCTCACCCAACCTCACCGAACCTCTCAGCCCCAAGAGTGTCCACCCTTATGTCTCAATCAGCTGTGGGTCTAGATATGGTCAATCCAGGTTGCATCACAGCCCCTGAACGAATTTTGTAAGAATTTCTCTCTCTTTCACTGCCTTTGTTTCACGGGTTTTGAAAAGTAATTTATTTTTATAATGGGGTTTAGCTGCTTTTCACGGCTGTGTTTATGCCGCTTTACACCCCCTTGACTCACTTACAGAGAGATATCAATACATAGGTTTGAAGATTCTTACTAGTCAGATATATTCTTGTGCGGTGAATAGGGGGTGTTGAGTCCAGTTCACTGAAAAAGGAATAGGTCTTGTCTCTTACATATTGGGTTTATGGAACGGTATCGGAGCTAATTTGAAACCCTTGTTTTATGCATCACCCCACCTCACCTTTCCCGTTCAGCAGCCATAGTGTGTTTTCTAAACGTGTGACTCTGTTCTGTTTTGTAATTCAGTTCAAGTGTAGCGGTTTTTACATTCCCTCTCTAAGTGATATCTTATGATAAGTGTCTTTTTCTGTGTGACTTATTTCACTTAGAATCGTCGTACCTAAATCCACTCATCGTGCTGCTACTAGCCTTATGACGTGGATTTCATGGCTGAGTGATATTCCATTGTACATGAGGACCACAACTTCTTTATCCATTTTTCTCTTTCCTAGGATATTTAAGGTGTAATGAAGTGGGGGTTTTTGTCAACAGAGCAGCCCTAAACTTTGGGGTGCCTGTGTCTTGCTGATTTTTAGTTTTCCCAATTTATACGCCCATGAGTGGAAGTGCCCTATGCTCTCCAAGCTGTGTTTTTTAGATGTTTCAGAACACACCGTACACTTCTCCAGAGTGGCTGTTGGCAATTTACATCCCACCCATCAGCGTAGCAAGGCTCCCATTTCTCCATGGCCGGTCCTGCATTTCTGGTTTGGACACTTTTTTCCGCATGGCCCTTTTGCCCGCTGGGAAGCGAGACTTCTTTGGAGCGCTGATTGGCCTTTCCAGGTTGCTTGGTTGGCCAAAAAGGGCGTATGCGTTTTTTCCTGAATATATTCAGGAAAAAACGCATACGCCCTTTTTGGCCAAGGGCATCATTGTCCACGTTTTGCCGCTTTTCATGTGCTTTCAAGGCGATTCGAATCTACCTCCTGAAATCTGTTTCCTGCAATTCTGCCTTGCTTTCAAAGCCTCTTCGTTGCCTTCCCTTAATATATTTGTGGACGAGAGGTATCATTTAAAACTCTGCAGGTTTGTGAATTGCAGTGCCCCTGAGCTCCATTTTTCAACTCGCTTTTTTGGGAGCTGGCCGCAAAAGCGCAGGATTGCTTCAGGCCCTCTTCTGGTTCTGGGGGGCAGGCTGAGCTTGTGCTTAATTCTTCTTCCTGATGGGAAAATAGAGTGACCTGTGCCTGTCCCAACACCTAGAGCTAGTCTCTCATTGGTTCCCCCTCTTCCCGTTCATCCTCAGGACAAATTGCAACCTGTACGGAACAGGAGGTTAAAGGTGCTGATTCTCCAAGGAGGGAGATGGCTAGTAAATCGGCTGGAATGGCGAACCCGAGCAAAGGAGATGAGAAATGAGGTGCGTTTTAGAAACCTTTCCCGATCACACGGTGTACCATCTTCTGGGTTTCTCATGCCTGTTTTCGACGTAGGAAGATGCCCTTGAACCTGGAGATTTGGGACCCATGGGATGGGTACCATGCAGGATTACTTGAAAGGGTCTGCGTTGGCTCACCCAACCTCACCGAACCTCTCAGCCCCAAGAGTGTCCACCCTTATGTCTCAATCAGCTGTGGGTCTAGATATGGTCAATCCAGGTTGCATCACAGCCCCTGAACGAATTTTGTAAGAATTTCTCTCTCTTTCACTGCCTTTGTTTCACGGGTTTTGAAAAGTAATTTATTTTTATAATGGGGTTTAGCTGCTTTTCACGGCTGTGTTTATGCCGCTTTACACCCCCTTGACTCACTTACAGAGAGATATCAATACATAGGTTTGAAGATTCTTACTAGTCAGATATATTCTTGTGCGGTGAATAGGGGGTGTTGAGTCCAGTTCACTGAAAAAGGAATAGGTCTTGTCTCTTACATATTGGGTTTATGGAACGGTATCGGAGCTAATTTGAAACCCTTGTTTTATGCATCACCCCACCTCACCTTTCCCGTTCAGCAGCCATAGTGTGTTTTCTAAACGTGTGACTCTGTTCTGTTTTGTAATTCAGTTCAAGTGTAGCGGTTTTTACATTCCCTCTCTAAGTGATATCTTATGATAAGTGTCTTTTTCTGTGTGACTTATTTCACTTAGAATCGTCGTACCTAAATCCACTCATCGTGCTGCTACTAGCCTTATGACGTGGATTTCATGGCTGAGTGATATTCCATTGTACATGAGGACCACAACTTCTTTATCCATTTTTCTCTTTCCTAGGATATTTAAGGTGTAATGAAGTGGGGGTTCTTGTCAACAGAGCAGCCCTAAACTTTGGGGTGCCTGTGTCTTGCTGATTTTTAGTTTTCCCAATTTATACGCCCATGAGTGGAAGTGCCCTATGCTCTCCAAGCTGTGTTTTTTAGATGTTTCAGAACACACCGTACACTTCTCCAGAGTGGCTGTTGGCAATTTACATCCCACCCATCAGCGTAGCAAGGCTCCCATTTCTCCATGGCCGGTCCTGCATTTCTGGTTTGGACACTTTTTTCCGCATGGCCCTTTTGCCCGCTGGGAAGCGAGACTTCTTTGGAGCGCTGATTGGCCTTTCCAGGTTGCTTGGTTGGCCAAAAAGGGCGTATGCGTTTTTTCCTGAATATATTCAGGAAAAAACGCATACGCCCTTTTTGGCCAAGGGCATCATTGTCCACGTTTTGCCGCTTTTCATGTGCTTTCAAGGCGATTCGAATCTACCTTCCTGAAATCTGTTTCCTGCAATTCTGCCTTGCTTTCAAAGCCTCTTCGTTGCCTTCCCTTAATATATTTGTGGACGAGAGGTATCATTTAAAACTCTGCAGGTTTGTGAATTGCAGTGCCCCTAGCTCCATTTTTCAACTCGCTTTTTTGGGAGCTGGCCGCAAAAGCGCAGGATTGCTTCAGGCCCTCTTCTCGTTCTGGGGGGCAGGCTGAGCTTGTGCTTAATTCTTCTTCCTGATGGGAAAATAGAGTGACCTGTGCCTGTCCCAACACCTAGAGCTAGTCTCTCATTGGTTCCCCCTCTTCCCGTTCATCCTCAGGACAAATTGCAACCTGTACGGAACAGGAGGTTAAAGGTGCTGATTCTCCAAGGAGGGAGATGGCTAGTAAATCGGCTGGAATGGCGAACCCGAGCAAAGGAGATGAGAAATGAGGTGCGTTTTAGAAACCTTTCCCGATCACACGGTGTACCATCTTCTGGGTTTCTCATGCCTGTTTTCGACGAAGGAAGATGCCCTTGAACCTGGAGATTTGGGACCCATGGGATGGGTACCATGCAGTACTACTTGAAAGGGTCTGCGTTGGCTCACCCAACCTCACCGAACCTCTCAGCCCCAAGAGTGTCCACCCCTATGTCTCAATCAGCTGTGGGTCTAGATATGGTCAATCCAGGTTGCATCACAGCCCCTGAACGAATTTTGTAAGAATTTCTCTCTCTTTCACTGTCTTTGTTTCACGGGTTTTGAAAAGTAATTTATTTTTATAATGGGGTTTAGCTGCTTTTCACGGCTGTGTTTATGCCGCTTTACACCCCCTTGACTCACTTACAGAGAGATATCAATACATAGGTTTGGAGATTCTTACTAGTCACATATATTCTTGTGCGGTGAATAGGGGGTGTTGAGTCCAGTTCACTGAAAAAGGAATAGGTCTTGTCTCTTACATATTGGGTTTATGGAACGGTATCGGAGCTAATTTGAAACCCTTGTTTTATGCATCACCCCACCTCACCTTTCCCGTTCAGCAGCCATAGTGTGTTTCCTAAACGTGTGACTCTGTTCTGTTTTGTAATTCAGTTCAAGTGTAGCGGTTTTTACATTCCCTCTAGAAGTGATATCTTATGATAAGTGTCTTTTTCTGTGTGACTTATTTCACTTAGAATCGTCGTACCTAAATCCACTCATCGTGCTGCTACTAGCCTTATGACGTTGATTTCATGGCTGAGTGATATTCCATTGTACATGAGGACCACAACTTCTTTATCCATTTTTCTCTTTCCTAGGATATTTAAGGTGTAATGAAGTGGGGGTTCTTGTCAACAGAGCAGCCCTAAACTTTGGGGTGCCTGTGTCTTGCTGATTTTTAGTTTTCCCAATTTATACGCCCATGAGTGGAAGTGCCCTATGCTCTCCAAGCTGTGTTTTTTAGATGTTTCAGAACACACCGTACACTTCTCCAGAGTGGCTGTTGGCAATTTACATCCCACCCATCAGCGTAGCAAGGCTCCCATTTCTCCATGGCCGGTCCTGCATTTCTGGTTTGGACACTGTTTTCCGCATGGCCCTTTTTCCCGCTGGGAAGCGAGACTTCTTTGGAGCGCTGATTGGCCTTTCCAGGTTGCTTGGTTGGCCAAAAAGGGCGTATGCGTTTTTTCCTGAATATATTCAGGAAAAAACGCATACGCCCTTTTTGGCCAAGGGCATCATTGTCCACGTTTTGCCGCTTTTCATGTGCTTTCAAGGCGATTCGAATCTACCTCCTGAAATCTGTTTCCTGCAATTCTGCCTTGCTTTCAAAGCCTCTTCGTTGCCTTCCCTTAATATATTTGTGGACGAGAGGTATCATTTAAAACTCTGCAGGTTTGTGAATTGCAGTGCCCCTGAGCTCCATTTTTCAACTCGCTTTTTTGGGAGCTGGCCGCAAAAGCGCAGGATTGCTTCAGGCCCTCTTCTGGTTCTGGGGGGCAGGCTGAGCTTGTGCTTAATTCTTCTTCCTGATGGGAAAATAGAGTGACCTGTGCCTGTCCCAACACCTAGAGCTAGTCTCTCATTGGTTCCCCCTCTTCCCGTTCATCCTCAGGACAAATTGCAACCTGTACGGAACAGGAGGTTAAAGGTGCTGATTCTCCAAGGAGGGAGATGGCTAGTAAATCGGCTGGAATGGCGAACCCGAGCAAAGGAGATGAGAAATGAGGTGCGTTTTAGAAACCTTTCCCGATCACACGGTGTACCATCTTCTGGGTTTCTCATGCCTGTTTTCGACGTAGGAAGATGCCCTTGAACCTGGAGATTTGGGACCCATGGGATGGGTACCATGCAGTACTACTTGAAAGGGTCTGCGTTGGCTCACCCAACCTCACCGAACCTCTCAGCCCCAAGAGTGTCCACCCTTATGTCTCAATCAGCTGTGGGTCTAGATATGGTCAATCCAGGTTGCATCACAGCCCCTGAACGAATTTTGTAAGAATTTCTCTCTCTTTCACTGTCTTTGTTTCACGGGTTTTGAAAAGTAATTTATTTTTATAATGGGGTTTAGCTGCTTTTCACGGCTGTGTTTATGCCGCTTTACACCCCCTTGACTCACTTACGGAGAGATATCAATACATAGGTTTGAAGATTCTTACTAGTCAGATATATTCTTGTGCGGTGAATAGGGGGTGTTGAGTCCAGTTCACTGAAAAAGTAATAGGTCTTGTCTCTTACATATTGGGTTTATGGAACGGTATCGGAGCAAATTTGAAACCCTTGTTTTATGCATCACCCCACCTCACCTTTCCCGTTCAGCAGCCATAGTGTGTTTCCTAAACGTGTGACTCTGTTCTGTTTTGTAATTCAGTTCAAGTGTAGCGGTTTTTACATTCCCTCTCTAAGTGATATCTTATGATAAGTGTCTTTTTCTGTGTGACTTATTTCACTTAGAATCGTCGTACCTAAATCCACTCATCGTGCTGCTACTAGCCTTATGACGTTGATTTCATGGCTGAGTGATATTCCATTGTACATGAGGACCACAACTTCTTTATCCATTTTTCTCTTTCCTAGGATATTTAAGGTGTAATGAAGTGGGGGTTCTTGTCAACAGAGCAGCCCTAAACTTTGGGGTGCCTGTGTCTTGCTGATTTTTAGTTTTCCCAATTTATACGCCCATGAGTGGAAGTGCCCTATGCTCTCCAAGCTGTGTTTTTTAGATGTTTCAGAACACACCGTACACTTCTCCAGAGTGGCTGTTGGCAATTTACATCCCACCCATCAGCGTAGCAAGGCTCCCATTTCTCCATGGCCGGTCCTGCATTTCTGGTTTGGACACTGTTTTCCGCATGGCCCTTTTTCCCGCTGGGAAGCGAGACTTCTTTGGAGCGCTGATTGGCCTTTCCAGGTTGTTTGGTTGGCCAAAAAGGGCGTATGCGTTTTTTCCTGAATATATTCAGGAAAAAACGCATACGCCCTTTTTGGCCAAGGGCATCATTGTCCACGTTTTGCCGCTTTTCATGTGCTTTCAAGGCGATTCGAATCTACCTCCTGAAATCTGTTTCCTGCAATTCTGCCTTGCTTTCAAAGCCTCTTCGTTGCCTTCCCTTAATATATTTGTGGACGAGAGGTATCATTTAAAACTCTGCAGGTTTGTGAATTGCAGTGCCCCTGAGCTCCATTTTTCAACTCGCTTTTTTGGGAGCTGGCCGCAAAAGCGCAGGATTGCTTCAGGCCCTCTTCTGGTTCTGGGGGGCAGGCTGAGCTTGTGCTTAATTCTTCTTCCTGATGGGAAAATAGACTGACCTGTGCCTGTCCCAACCCCTAGAGCTAGTCTCTCATTGGTTCCCCCTCTTCCCGTTCATCCTCAGGACAAATTGCAACCTGTACGGAACAGGAGGTTAAAGGTGCTGATTCTCCAAGGAGGGAGATGGCTAGTAAATCGGCTGGAATGGCGAACCCGAGCAAAGGAGATGAGAAATGAGGTGCGTTTTAGAAACCTTTCCCGATCACACGGTGTACCATCTTCTGGGTTTCTCATGCCTGTTTTCGATGTAGGAAGATGCCCTTGAACCTGGAGATTTGGGACCCATGGGATGGGTACCATGCAGTATTACTTGAAAGGGTCTGCGTTGGCTCACCCAACCTCACCGAACCTCTCAGCCCCAAGAGTGTCCACCCTTATGTCTCAATCAGCTGTGGGTCTAGATATGGTCAATCCAGGTTGCATCACAGCCCCTGAACGAATTTTGTAAGAATTTCTCTCTCTTTCACTGTCTTTGTTTCACGGGATTTGAAAAGTAATTTATTTTTATATTGGGGTTTAGCTGCTTTTCACGGCTGTGTTTATGCCGCTTTACACCCCCTTGACTCACTTACAGAGAGATATCAATACATAGGTTTGAAGATTCTTACTAGTCAGATATATTCTTGTGCGGTGAATAGGGGGTGTTGAGCCCAGTTCACTGAAAAAGGAATAGGTCTTGTCTCTTACATATTGGGTTTATGGAACGGTATCTGAGCTAATTTGAAACCCTTGTTTTATGCATCACCCCACCTCACCTTTCCCGTTCAGCAGCCATAGTGTGTTTCCTAAACGTGTGACTCTGTTCTGTTTTGTAATTCAGTTCAAGTGTAGCGGTTTTTACATTCCCTCTCTAAGTGATATCTTATGATAAGTGTCTTTTTCTGTGTGACTTATTTCACTTAGAATCGTCGTACCTAAATCCACTCATCGTGCTGCTACTAGCCTTATGACGTGGATTTCATGGCTGAGTGATATTCCATTGTACAAGAGGACCACAAATTCTTTATCCATTTTTCGCATTCCTAGGATACTTAAGGTGTAATGAAGTGGGGATTCTTGTCAACAGAGCAGCCCTAAACTTTGGGGTGCCTTTGTCTTGCTGATTTTTAGTTTTCCCAATTTATACGCCCATGAGTGGAAGTGCCCTATGCTCTCCAAGCTGTGTTTTTTAGATGTTTCAGAACACACCGTACACTTCTCCAGAGTGGCTGTTGGCAATTTACATCCCACCCATCAGCGTAGCAAGGCTCCCATTTCTCCATGGCCGGTCCTGCATTTCTGGTTTGGACACTTTTTTCCGCATGGCCCTTTTGCCCGCTGGGAAGCGAGACTTCTTTGGAGCGCTGATTGGCCTTTCCAGGTTGCTTGGTTGGCCAAAAAGGGCGTATGCGTTTTTTCCTGAATATATTCAGGAAAAAACGCATACGCCCTTTTTGGCCAAGGGCATCATTGTCCACGTTTTGCCGCTTTTCATGTGCTTTCAAGGCGATTCGAATCTACCTCCTGAAATCTGTTTCCTGCAATTCTGCCTTGCTTTCAAAGCCTCTTCGTTGCCTTCCCTTAATATATTTGTGGACGAGAGGTATCATTTAAAACTCTGCAGGTTTGTGAATTGCAGTGCCCCTGAGCTCCATTTTTCAACTCGCTTTTTTGGGAGCTGGCCGCAAAAGCGCAGGATTGCTTCAGGCCCTCTTCTGGTTCTGGGGGGCAGGCTGAGCTTGTGCTTAATTCTTCTTCCTGATGGGAAAATAGAGTGACCTGTGCCTGTCCCAACCCCTAGAGCTAGTCTCTCATTGGTTCCCCCTCTTCCCGTTCATCCTCAGGACAAATTGCAACCTGTACGGAACAGGAGGTTAAAGGTGCTGATTCTCCAAGGAGGGAGATGGCTAGTAAATCGGCTGGAATGGCGAACCCGAGCAAAGGAGATGAGAAATGAGGTGCGTTTTAGAAACCTTTCCCGATCACACGGTGTACCATCTTCTGGGTTTCTCATGCCTGTTTTCGACGTAGGAAGATGCCCTTGAACCTGGAGATTTGGGACCCATGGGATGGGTACCATGCAGTATTACTTGAAAGGGTCTGCGTTGGCTCACCCAACCTCACCGAACCTCTCAGCCCCAAGAGTGTCCACCCTTATGTCTCAATCAGCTGTGGGTCTAGATATGGTCAATCCAGGTTGCATCACAGCCCCTGAACGAATTTTGTAAGAATTTCTCTCTCTTTCACTGTCTTTGTTTCACGGGTTTTGAAAAGTAATTTATTTTTATAATGGGGTTTAGCTGCTTTTCACGGCTGTGTTTATGCCGCTTTACACCCCCTTGACTCACTTACAGAGAGATATCAATACATAGGTTTGAAGATTCTTACTAGTCAGATATATTCTTGTGCGGTGAATAGGGGGTGTTGAGTCCAGTTCACTGAAAAAGGAATAGGTCTTGTCTCTTACATATTGGGTTTATGGAACGGTATCGGAGCTAATTTGAAACCCTTGTTTTATGCATCACCCCACCTCACCTTTCCCGTTCAGCAGCCATAGTGTGTTTCCTAAATGTGTGACTCTGTTCTGTTTTGCAATTCAGTTCAAGTGTTGCGGGTTTTACATTCCCTCTAGAAGTGATATCTTATGATAAGTGTCTTTTTCTGTGTGACTTATTTCACTTAGAATCGTCGTACCTAAATCCACTCATCGTGCTGCTACTAGCCTTATGACGTTGATTTCATGGCTGAGTGATATTCCATTGTACATGAGGACCACAACTTCTTTATCCATTTTTCTCTTCCCTAGGATATTTAAGGTGTAATGAAGTGGGGGTTCTTGTCAACAGAGCAGCCCTAAACTTTGGGGTGCCTGTGTCTTGCTGATTTTTAGTTTTCCCAATTAATACGCCCATGAGTGGAAGTGCCCTATGCTCTCCAAGCTGTGTTTTTTAGATGTTTCAGAACACACCGTACACTTCTCCAGAGTGGCTGTTGGCAATTTACATCCCACCCATCAGCGTAGCAAGGCTCCCATTTCTCCATGGCCGGTCCTGCATTTCTGGTTTGGACACTTTTTTCCGCATGGCCCTTTTGCCCGCTGGGAAGCGAGACTTCTTTGGAGCACTGATTGGCCTTTCCAGGTTGCTTGGTTGGCCAAAAAGGGCGTATGCGTTTTTTCCTGAATATATTCAGGAAAAAACGCATACGCCCTTTTTGGCCAAGGGCATCATTGTCCACGTTTTGCCGCTTTTCATGTGCTTTCAAGGCGATTCGAATCTACCTCCTGAAATCTGTTTCCTGCAATTCTGCCTTGCTTTCAAAGCCTCTTCGTTGCCTTCCCTTAATATATTTGTGGACGAGAGGTATCATTTAAAACTCTGCAGGTTTGTGAATTGCAGTGCCCCTGAGCTCCATTTTTCAACTCGCTTTTTTGGGAGCTGGCCGCAAAAGCGCAGGATTGCTTCAGGCCCTCTTCTGGTTCTGGGGGGCAGGCTGAGCTTGTGCTTAATTCTTCTTCCTGATGGGAAAATAGAGTGACCTGTGCCTGTCCCAACACCTAGAGCTAGTCTCTCATTGGTTCCCCCTCTTCCCCTTCATCCTCAGGACAAATTGCAACCTGTACGGAACAGGAGGTTAAAGGTGCTGATTCTCCAAGGAGGGAGATGGCTAGTAAATCGGCTGGAATGGCGAACCCGAGCAAAGGAGATGAGAAATGAGGTGCGTTTTAGAAACCTTTCCCGATCACACGGTGTACCATCTTCTGGGTTTCTCATGCCTGTTTTCGACGTAGGAAGATGCCCTTGAACCTGGAGATTTGGGACCCATGGGATGGGTACCATGCAGTACTACTTGAAAGGGTCTGCGTTGGCTCACCCAACCTCACCGAACCTCTCAGCCCCAAGAGTGTCCACCCTTATGTCTCAATCAGCTGTGGGTCTAGATATGGTCAATCCAGGTTGCATCACAGCCCCTGAACGAATTTTGTAAGAATTTCTCTCTCTTTCACTGTCTTTGTTTCACGGGTTTTGAAAAGTAATTTATTTTTATAATGGGGTTTAGCTGCTTTTCACGGCTGTGTTTATGCCGCTTTACACCCCCTTGACTCACTTACAGAGAGATATCAATACATAGGTTTGAAGATTCTTACTAGTCAGATATATTCTTGTGCGGTGAATAGGGGGTGTTGAGTCCAGTTCACTGAAAAAGGAATAGGTCTTGTCTCTTACATATTGGGTTTATGGAACGGTATCGGAGCTAATTTGAAACCCTTGTTTTATGCATCACCCCACCTCACCTTTCCCGTTCAGCAGCCATAGTGTGTTTCCTAAACGTGTGACTCTGTTCTGTTTTGTAATTCAGTTCAAGTGTAGCGGTTTTTACATTCCCTCTCTAAGTGATATCTTATGATAAGTGTCTTTTTCTGTGTGACTTATTTCACTTAGAATCGTCGTACCTAAATCCACTCATCGTGCTGCTACTAGCCTTATGACGTGGATTTCATGGCTGAGTGATATTCCATTGTACATGAGGACCACAAATTCTTTATCCATTTTTCGCTTTCCTAGGATACTTAAGGTGTAATGAAGTGGGGGTTCTTGTCAACAGAGCAGCCCTAAACTTTGGGGTGCCTGTGTCTTGCTGATTTTTAGTTTTCCCAATTTATACGCCCATGAGTGGAAGTGCCCTATGCTCTCCAAGCTGTGTTTTTTAGATGTTTCAGAACACACCGTACACTTCTCCAGAGTGGCTGTTGGCAATTTACATCCCACCCATCAGCGTAGCAAGGCTCCCATTTCTCCATGGCCGGTCCTGCATTTCTGGTTTGGACACTTTTTTCCGCATGGCCCTTTTGCCCGCTGGGAAGCGAGACTTCTTTGGAGCGCTGATTGGCCTTTCCAGGTTGCTTGGTTGGCCAAAAAGGGCGTATGCGTTTTTTCCTGAATATATTCAGGAAAAAACGCATACGCCCTTTTTGGCCAAGGGCATCATTGTCCACGTTTTGCCGCTTTTCATGTGCTTTCAAGGCGATTCGAATCTACCTCCTGAAATCTGTTTCCTGCAATTCTGCCTTGCTTTCAAAGCCTCTTCGTTGCCTTCCCTTAATATATTTGTGGACGAGAGGTATCATTTAAAACTCTGCAGGTTTGTGAATTGCAGTGCCCCTGAGCTCCATTTTTCAACTCGCTTTTTTGGGAGCTGGCCGCAAAAGCGCAGGATTGCTTCAGGCCCTCTTCTGGTTCTGGGGGGCAGGCTGAGCTTGTGCTTAATTCTTCTTCCTGATGGGAAAATAGAGTGACCTGTGCCTGTCCCAACACCTAGAGCTAGTCTCTCATTGGTTCCCCCTCTTCCCGTTCATCCTCAGGACAAATTGCAACCTGTACGGAACAGGAGGTTAAAGGTGCTGATTCTCCAAGGAGGGAGATGGCTAGTAAATCGGCTGGAATGGCGAACCCGAGCAAAGGAGATGAGAAATGAGGTGCGTTTTAGAAACCTTTCCCGATCACACGGTGTACCATCTTCTGGGTTTCTCATGCCTGTTTTCGACGTAGGAAGATGCCCTTGAACCTGGAGATTTGGGACCCATGGGATGGGTACCATGCAGTACTACTTGAAAGGGTCTGCGTTGGCTCACCCAACCTCACCGAACCTCTCAGCCCCAAGAGTGTCCACCCTTATGTCTCAATCAGCTGTGGGTCTAGATATGGTCAATCCAGGTTGCATCACAGCCCCTGAACGAATTTTGTAAGAATTTCTCTCTCTTTCACTGTCTTTGTTTCACGGGTTTTGAAAAGTAATTTATTTTTATAATGGGGTTTAGCTGCTTTTCACGGCTGTGTTTATGCCGCTTTACACCCCCTTGACTCACTTACAGAGAGATATCAATACATAGGTTTGAAGATTCTTACTAGTCAGATATATTCTTGTGCGGTGAATAGGGGGTGTTGAGTCCAGTTCACTGAAAAAGTAATAGGTCTTGTCTCTTACATATTGGGTTTATGGAACGGTATCGGAGCTAATTTGAAACCCTTGTTTTATGCATCACCCCACCTCACCTTTCCCGTTCAGCAGCCATAGTGTGTTTCCTAAATGTGTGACTCTGTTCTGTTTTGCAATTCAGTTCAAGTGTAGCGGGTTTTACATTCCCTCTAGAAGTGATATCTTATGATAAGTGTCTTTTTCTGTGTGACTTATTTCACTTAGAATCGTCGTACCTAAATCCACTCATCGTGCTGCTACTAGCCTTATGACGTGGATTTCATGGCTGAGTGATATTCCATTGTACATGAGGACCACAACTTCTTTATCCATTTTTCTCTTCCCTAGGATATTTAAGGTGTAATGAAGTGGGGGTTCTTGTCCACAGAGCAGCCCTAAACTTTGAGGTGCCTGTGTCTTGCTGATTTTTAGTTTTCCCAATTAATACGCCCATGAGTGGAAGTGCCCTATGCTCTCCAAGCTGTGTTTTTTAGATGTTTCAGAACACACCGTACACTTCTCCAGAGTGGCTGTTGGCAATTTACATCCCACCCATCAGCGTAGCAAGGCTCCCATTTCTCCATGGCCGGTCCTGCATTTCTGGTTTGGACACTTTTTTCCGCATGGCCCTTTTGCCCGCTGGGAAGCGAGACTTCTTTGGAGCACTGATTGGCCTTTCCAGGTTGCTTGGTTGGCCAAAAAGGGCGTATGCGTTTTTTCCTGAATATATTCAGGAAAAAACGCATACGCCCTTTTTGGCCAAGGGCATCATTGTCCACGTTTTGCCGCTTTTCATGTGCTTTCAAGGCGATTCGAATCTACCTCCTGAAATCTGTTTCCTGCAATTCTGCCTTGCTTTCAAAGCCTCTTCGTTGCCTTCCCTTAATATATTTGTGGACGAGAGGTATCATTTAAAACTCTGCAGGTTTGTGAATTGCAGTGCCCCTGAGCTCCATTTTTCAACTCGCTTTTTTGGGAGCTGGCCGCAAAAGCGCAGGATTGCTTCAGGCCCTCTTCTGGTTCTGGGGGGCAGGCTGAGCTTGTGCTTAATTCTTCTTCCTGATGGGAAAATAGAGTGACCTGTGCCTGTCCCAACACCTAGAGCTAGTCTCTCATTGGTTCCCCCTCTTCCCGTTCATCCTCAGGACAAATTGCAACCTGTACGGAACAGGAGGTTAAAGGTGCTGATTCTCCAAGGAGGGAGATGGCTAGTAAATCGGCTGGAATGGCGAACCCGAGCAAAGGAGATGAGAAATGAGGTGCGTTTTAGAAACCTTTCCCGATCACACGGTGTACCATCTTCTGGGTTTCTCATGCCTGTTTTCGACGTAGGAAGATGCCCTTGAACCTGGAGATTTGGGACCCATGGGATGGGTACCATGCAGTACTACTTGAAAGGGTCTGCGTTGGCTCACCCAACCTCACCGAACCTCTCAGCCCCAAGAGTGTCCACCCTTATGTCTCAATCAGCTGTGGGTCTAGATATGGTCAATCCAGGTTGCATCACAGCCCCTGAACGAATTTTGTAAGAATTTCTCTCTCTTTCACTGTCTTTGTTTCACGGGTTTTGAAAAGTAATTTATTTTTATAATGGGGTTTAGCTGCTTTTCACGGCTGTGTTTATGCCGCTTTACACCCCCTTGACTCACTTACAGAGAGATATCAATACATAGGTTTGAAGATTCTTACTAGTCAGATATATTCTTGTGCGGTGAATAGGGGGTGTTGAGTCCAGTTCACTGAAAAAGGAATAGGTCTTGTCTCTTACATATTGGGTTTATGGAACGGTATCGGAGCTAATTTGAAACCCTTGTTTTATGCATCACCCCACCTCACCTTTCCCGTTCAGCAGCCATAGTGTGTTTCCTAAACGTGTGACTCTGTTCTGTTTTGTAATTCAGTTCAAGTGTAGCGGTTTTTACATTCCCTCTCTAAGTGATATCTTATGATAAGTGTCTTTTTCTGTGTGACTTATTTCACTTAGAATCGTCGTACCTAAATCCACTCATCGTGCTGCTACTAGCCTTATGACGTGGATTTCATGGCTGAGTGATATTCCATTGTACATGAGGACCACAACTTCTTTATCCATTTTTCTCTTCCCTAGGATATTTAAGGTGTAATGAAGTGGGGGTTCTTGTCAACAGAGCAGCCCTAAACTTTGAGGTGCCTGTGTCTTGCTGATTTTTAGTTTTCCCAATTAATACGCCCATGAGTGGAAGTGCCCTATGCTCTCCAAGCTGTGTTTTTTAGATGTTTCAGAACACACCGTACACTTCTCCAGAGTGGCTGTTGGCAATTTACATCCCACCCATCAGCGTAGCAAGGCTCCCATTTCTCCATGGCCGGTCCTGCATTTCTGGTTTGGACACTTTTTTCCGCATGGCCCTTTTGCCCGCTGGGAAGCGAGACTTCTTTGGAGCACTGATTGGCCTTTCCAGGTTGCTTGGTTGGCCAAAAAGGGCGTATGCGTTTTTTCCTGAATATATTCAGGAAAAAACGCATACGCCCTTTTTGGCCAAGGGCATCATTGTCCACGTTTTGCCGCTTTTCATGTGCTTTCAAGGCGATTCGAATCTACCTCCTGAAATCTGTTTCCTGCAATTCTGCCTTGCTTTCAAAGCCTCTTCGTTGCCTTCCCTTAATATATTTGTGGACGAGAGGTATCATTTAAAACTCTGCAGGTTTGTGAATTGCAGTGCCCCTGAGCTCCATTTTTCAACTCGCTTTTTTGGGAGCTGGCCGCAAAAGCGCAGGATTGCTTCAGGCCCTCTTCTGGTTCTGGGGGGCAGGCTGAGCTTGTGCTTAATTCTTCTTCCTGATGGGAAAATAGAGTGACCTGTGCCTGTCCCAACACCTAGAGCTAGTCTCTCATTGGTTCCCCCTCTTCCCGTTCATCCTCAGGACAAATTGCAACCTGTACGGAACAGGAGGTTAAAGGTGCTGATTCTCCAAGGAGGGAGATGGCTAGTAAATCGGCTGGAATGGCGAACCCGAGCAAAGGAGATGAGAAATGAGGTGCGTTTTAGAAACCTTTCCCGATCACACGGTGTACCATCTTCTGGGTTTCTCATGCCTGTTTTCGACGTAGGAAGATGCCCTTGAACCTGGAGATTTGGGACCCATGGGATGGGTACCATGCAGTACTACTTGAAAGGGTCTGCGTTGGCTCACCCAACCTCACCGAACCTCTCAGCCCCAAGAGTGTCCACCCTTATGTCTCAATCAGCTGTGGGTCTAGATATGGTCAATCCAGGTTGCATCACAGCCCCTGAACGAATTTTGTAAGAATTTCTCTCTCTTTCACTATCTTTGTTTCACGGGTTTTGAAAAGTAATTTATTTTTATAATGGGGTTTAGCTGCTTTTCACGGCTGTGTTTATGCCGCTTTACACCCCCTTGACTCACTTACAGAGAGATATCAATACATAGGTTTGAAGATTCTTACTAGTCAGATATATTCTTGTGCGGTGAATAGGGGGTGTTGAGTCCAGTTCACTGAAAAAGGAATAGGTCTTGTCTCTTACATATTGGGTTTATGGAACGGTATCGGAGCAAATTTGAAACCCTTGTTTTATGCATCACCCCACCTCACCTTTCCCGGTCAGCAGCCATAGTGTGTTTCCTAAACGTGTGACTCTGTTCTGTTTTGTAATTCAGTTCAAGTGTAGCGGTTTTTACATTCCCTCTCTAAGTGATATCTTAGGATAAGTGTCTTTTTCTGTGTGACTTATTTCACTTAGAATCGTCGTACCTAAATCCACTCATCGTGCTGCTACTAGCCTTATGACGTTGATTTCATGGCTGAGTGATATTCCATTGTACATGAGGACCACAACTTCTTTATCCATTTTTCTCTTTCCTAGGATATTTAAGGTGTAATGAAGTGGGGGTTCTTGTCAACAGAGCAGCCCTAAACTTTGGGGTGCCTGTGTCTCGCTGATTTTTAGTTTTCCCAATTTATACGCCCATGAGTGGAAGTGCCCTATGCTCTCCAAGCTGTGTTTTTTAGATGTTTCAGAACACACCGTACACTTCTCCGGAGTGGCTGTTGGCAATTTACATCTAACCCATCAGCGTAGCAAGGCTCCCATTTCTCCATGGCCGGTCCTGCATTTCTGGTTTGGACACTTTTTTCCGCATGGCCCTTTTGCCCGCTGGGAAGCGAGACTTCTTTGGAGCGCTGATTGGCCTTTCCAGGTTGCTTGGTTGGCTAAAAAGGGCGTATGCGTTTTTTCCTGAATATATTCAGGAAAAAACGCATATGCCCTTTTTGGCCAAGGGCATCATTGTCCACGTTTTGCCGCTTTTCATGTGCTTTCAAGGCGATTCGAATCTACCTCCTGAAATCTGTTTCCTGCAATTCTGCCTTGCTTTCAAAGCCTCTTCGTTGCCTTCCCTTAATATATTTGTGGACGAGAGGTATCATTTAAAACTCTGCAGGTTTGTGAATTGCAGTGCCCCTGAGCTCCATTTTTCAACTCGCTTTTTTGGGAGCTGGCCGCAAAAGCGCAGGATTGCTTCAGGCCCTCTTCTGGTTCTGGGGGGCAGGCTGAGCTTGTGCTTAATTCTTCTTCCTGATGGGAAAATAGAGTGACCTGTGCCTGTCCCAACACCTAGAGCTAGTCTCTCATTGGTTCCCCCTCTTCCCGTTCATCCTCAGGACAAATTGCAACCTGTACAGAACAGGAGGTTAAAGGTGCTGATTCTCCAAGGAGGGAGATGGCTAGTAAATCGGCTGGAATGGCGAACCCGAGCAAAGGAGATGAGAAATGAGGTGCGTTTTAGAAACCTTTCCCGATCACACGGTGTACCATCTTCTGGGTTTCTCATGCCTGTTTTCGACGTAGGAAGATGCCCTTGAACCTGGAGATTTGGGACCCATGGGATGGGTACCATGCAGTATTACTTGAAAGGGTCTGCGTTGGCAAACCCAACCTCACCGAACCTCTCAGCCCCAAGAGTGTCCACCCTTATGTCTCAATCAGCTGTGGGTCTAGATATGGTCAATCCAGGTTGCATCACAGCCCCTGAACGAATTTTGTAAGAATTTCTCTCTCTTTCACTGTCTTTGTTTCACGGGTTTTGAAAAGTAATTTATTTTTATAATGGGGTTTAGCTGCTTTTCACGGCTGTGTTTATGCCGCTTTACACCCCCTTGACTCACTTACAGAGAGATATCAATACATAGGTTTGAAGATTCTTACTAGTCAGATATATTCTTGTGTGGTGAATAGGGGGTGTTGAGTCCAGTTCACTGAAAAAGGAATAGGTCTTGTCTCTTACATATTGGGTTTATGGAACGGTATCGGAGCTAATTTGAAACCCTTGTTTTATGCATCACCCCACCTCACCTTTCCCGTTCAGCAGCCATAGTGTGTTTCCTAAACGTGTGACTCTGTTCTGTTTTGTAATTCAGTTCAAGTGTAGCGGTTTTTACATTCCCTCTCTAAGTGATATCTTAGGATAAGTGTCTTTTTCTGTGTGACTTATTTCACTTAGAATCGTCGTACCTAAATCCACTCATCGTGCTGCTACTAGCCTTATGACGTTGATTTCATGGCTGAGTGATATTCCATTGTACATGAGGACCACAACTTCTTTATCCATTTTTCTCTTTCCTAGGATATTTAAGGTGTAATGAAGTGGGGGTTCTTGTCAACAGAGCAGCCCTAAACTTTGGGGTGCCTGTGTCTTGCTGATTTTTAGTTTTCCCAATTTATACGCCCATGAGTGGAAGTGCCCTATGCTCTCCAAGCTGTGTTTTTTAGATGTTTCAGAACACACCGTACACTTCTCCAGAGTGGCTGTTGGCAATTTACATCCCACCCATCAGCGTAGCAAGGCTCCCATTTCTCCATGGCCGGTCCTGCATTTCTGGTTTGGACACTTTTTTCCGCATGGCCCTTTTGCCCGCTGGGAAGCGAGACTTCTTTGGAGCGCTGATTGGCCTTTCCAGGTTGTTTGGTTGGCCAAAAAGGGCGTATGCGTTTTTTCCTGAATATATTCAGGAAAAAACGCATACGCCCTTTTTGGCCAAGGGCATCATTGTCCACGTTTTGCCGCTTTTCATGTGCTTTCAAGGCGATTCGAATCTACCTCCTGAAATCTGTTTCCTGCAATTCTGCCTTGCTTTCAAAGCCTCTTCGTTGCCTTCCCTTAATATATTTGTGGACGAGAGGTATCATTTAAAACTCTGCAGGTTTGTGAATTGCAGTGCCCCTGAGCTCCATTTTTCAACTCGCTTTTTTGGGAGCTGGCCGCAAAAGCGCAGGATTGCTTCAGGCCCTCTTCTGGTTCTGGGGGGCAGGCTGAGCTTGTGCTTAATTCTTCTTCCTGATGGGAAAATAGAGTGACCTGTGCCTGTCCCAACACCTAGAGCTAGTCTCTCATTGGTTCCCCCTCTTCCCGTTCATCCTCAGGACAAATTGCAACCTGTACGGAACAGGAGGTTAAAGGTGCTGATTCTCCAAGGAGGGAGATGGCTAGTAAATCGGCTGGAATGGCGAACCCGAGCAAAGGAGATGAGAAATGAGGTGCGTTTTAGAAACCTTTCCCGATCACACGGTGTACCATCTTCTGGGTTTCTCATGCCTGTTTTCGACGTAGGAAGATGCCCTTGAACCTGGAGATTTGGGACCCATGGGATGGGTACCATGCAGTATTACTTGAAAGGGTCTGCGTTGGCTCACCCAACCTCACCGAACCTCTCAGCCCCAAGAGTGTCCACCCTTATGTCTCAATCAGCTGTGGGTCTAGATATGGTCAATCCAGGTTGCATCACAGCCCCTGAACGAATTTTGTAAGAATTTCTCTCTCTTTCACTGTCTTTGTTTCACGGGTTTTGAAAAGTGATTTATTTTTATAATGGGGTTTAGCTGCTTTTCACGGCTGTGTTTATGCCGCTTTACACCCCCTTGACTCACTTACAGAGAGATATCAATACATAGGTTTGAAGATTCTTACTAGTCAGATATATTCTTGTGTGGTGAATAGGGGGTGTTGAGTCCAGTTCACTGAAAAAGGAATAGGTCTTGTCTCTTACATATTGGGTTTATGGAACGGTATCGGAGCTAATTTGAAACCCTTGTTTTATGCATCACCCCACCTCACCTTTCCCGTTCAGCAGCCATAGTGTGTTTCCTAAACGTGTGACTCTGTTCTGTTTTGTAATTCAGTTCAAGTGTAGCGGTTTTTACATTCCCTCTCTAAGTGATATCTTATGATAAGTGTCTTTTTCTGTGTGACTTATTTCACTTAGAATCGTCGTACCTAAATCCACTCATCGTGCTGCTACTAGCCTTATGACGTTGATTTCATGGCTGAGTGATATTCCATTGTACATGAGGACCACAACTTCTTTATCCATTTTTCTCTTTCCTAGGATATTTAAGGTGTAATGAAGTGGGGGTTCTTGTCAACAGAGCAGCCCTAAACTTTGGGGTGCCTGTGTCTTGCTGATTTTTAGTTTTCCCAATTTATACGCCCATGAGTGGAAGTGCCCTATGCTCTCCAAGCTGTGTTTTTTAGATGTTTCAGAACACACCGTACACTTCTCCAGAGTGGCTGTTGGCAATTTACATCCCACCCATCAGCGTAGCAAGGCTCCCATTTCTCCATGGCCGGTCCTGCATTTCTGGTTTGGACACTGTTTTCCGCATGGCCCTTTTGCCCGCTGGGAAGCGAGACTTCTTTGGAGCGCTGATTGGCCTTTCCAGGTTGTTTGGTTGGCCAAAAAGGGCGTATGCGTTTTTTCCTGAATATATTCAGGAAAAAACGCATACGCCCTTTTTGGCCAAGGGCATCATTGTCCACGTTTTGCCGCTTTTCATGTGCTTTCAAGGCGATTCGAATCTACCTCCTGAAATCTGTTTCCTGCAATTCTGCCTTGCTTTCAAAGCCTCTTCGTTGCCTTCCCTTAATATATTTGTGGACGAGAGGTATCATTTAAAACTCTGCAGGTTTGTGAATTGCAGGGCCCCTGAGCTCCATTTTTCAACTCGCTTTTTTGGGAGCTGGCCGCAAAACGCAGTATTGCTTCAGGCCCTCTTCTGGTTCTGGGGGGCAGGCTGAGCTTGTGCTTAATTCTTCTTCCTGATGGGAAAATAGAGTGACCTGTGCCTGTCCCAACACCTAGAGCTAGTCTCTCATTGGTTCCCCCTCTTCCCGTTCATCCTCAGGACAAATCGCAACCTGTACGGAACAGGAGGTTAAAGGTGCTGATTCTCCAAGGAGGGAGATGGCTAGTAAATCGGCTGGAATGGCGAACCCGAGCAAAGGAGATGAGAAATGAGGTGCGTTTTAGAAACCTTTCCCGATCACACGGTGTACCATCTTCTGGGTTTCTCATGCCTGTTTTCGACGTAGGAAGATGCCCTTGAACCTGGAGATTTGGGACCCATGGGATGGGTACCATGCAGTATTACTTGAAAGGGTCTGCGTTGGCTCACCCAACCTCACCGAACCTCTCAGCCCCAAGAGTGTCCACCCTTATGTCTCAATCAGCTGTGGGTCTAGATATGGTCAATCCAGGTTGCATCACAGCCCCTGAACGAATTTTGTAAGAATTTCTCTCTCTTTCACTGTCTTTGTTTCACGGGTTTTGAAAAGTGATTTATTTTTATAATGGGGTTTAGCTGCTTTTCACGGCTGTGTTTATGCCGCTTTACACCCCCTTGACTCACTTACAGAGAGATATCAATACATAGGTTTGAAGATTCTTACTAGTCAGATATATTCTTGTGTGGTGAATAGGGGGTGTTGAGTCCAGTTCACTGAAAAAGGAATAGGTCTTGTCTCTTACATATTGGGTTTATGGAACGGTATCGGAGCTAATTTGAAACCCTTGTTTTATGCATCACCCCACCTCACCTTTCCCGTTCAGCAGCCATAGTGTGTTTCCTAAACGTGTGACTCTGTTCTGTTTTGTAATTCAGTTCAAGTGTAGCGGTTTTTACATTCCCTCTCTAAGTGATATCTTATGATAAGTGTCTTTTTCTGTGTGACTTATTTCACTTAGAATCGTCGTACCTAAATCCACTCATCGTGCTGCTACTAGCCTTATGACGTTGATTTCATGGCTGAGTGATATTCCATTGTACATGAGGACCACAACTTCTTTATCCATTTTTCTCTTTCCTAGGATATTTAAGGTGTAATGAAGTGGGGGTTCTTGTCAACAGAGCAGCCCTAAACTTTGGGGTGCCTGTGTCTTGCTGATTTTTAGTTTTCCCAATTTATACGCCCATGAGTGGAAGTGCCCTATGCTCTCCAAGCTGTGTTTTTTAGATGTTTCAGAACACACCGTACACTTCTCCAGAGTGGCTGTTGGCAATTTACATCCCACCCATCAGCGTAGCAAGGCTCCCATTTCTCCATGGCCGGTCCTGCATTTCTGGTTTGGACACTGTTTTCCGCATGGCCCTTTTGCCCGCTGGGAAGCGAGACTTCTTTGGAGCGCTGATTGGCCTTTCCAGGTTGTTTGGTTGGCCAAAAAGGGCGTATGCGTTTTTTCCTGAATATATTCAGGAAAAAACGCATACGCCCTTTTTGGCCAAGGGCATCATTGTCCACGTTTTGCCGCTTTTCATGTGCTTTCAAGGCGATTCGAATCTACCTCCTGAAATCTGTTTCCTGCAATTCTGCCTTGCTTTCAAAGCCTCTTCGTTGCCTTCCCTTAATATATTTGTGGACGAGAGGTATCATTTAAAACTCTGCAGGTTTGTGAATTGCAGTGCCCCTGAGCTCCATTTTTCAACTCGCTTTTTTGGGAGCTGGCCGCAAAAGCGCAGGATTGCTTCAGGCCCTCTTCTGGTTCTGGGGGGCAGGCTGAGCTTGTGCTTAATTCTTCTTCCTGATGGGAAAATAGAGTGACCTGTGCCTGTCCCAACACCTAGAGCTAGTCTCTCATTGGTTCCCCCTCTTCCCGTTCATCCTCAGGACAAATTGCAACCTGTACGGAACAGGAGGTTAAAGGTGCTGATTCTCCAAGGAGGGAGATGGCTAGTAAATCGGCTGGAATGGCGAACCCGAGCAAAGGAGATGAGAAATGAGGTGCGTTTTAGAAACCTTTCCCGATCACACGGTGTACCATCTTCTGGGTTTCTCATGCCTGTTTTCGACGTAGGAAGATGCCCTTGAACCTGGAGATTTGGGACCCATGGGATGGGTACCATGCAGTACTACTTGAAAGGGTCTGCGTTGGCTCACCCAACCTCACCGAACCTCTCAGCCCCAAGAGTGTCCACCCTTATGTCTCAATCAGCTGTGGGTCTAGATATGGTCAATCCAGGTTGCATCACAGCCCCTGAACGAATTTTGTAAGAATTTCTCTCTCTTTCACTGTCTTTGTTTCACGGGTTTTGAAAAGTAATTTATTTTTAAAATGGGGTTTAGCTGCTTTTCACGGCTGTGTTTATGCCGCTTTACACCCCCTTGACTCACTTACAGAGAGATATCAATACATAGGTTTGAAGATTCTTACTAGTCAGATATATTCTTGTGCGGTGAATAGGGGGTGTTGAGTCCAGTTCACTGAAAAAGTAATAGGTCTTGTCTCTTACATATTGGGTTTATGGAACGGTATCGGAGCTAATTTGAAACCCTTGTTTTATGCATCACCCCACCTCACCTTTCCCGTTCAGCAGCCATAGTGTGTTTCCTAAACGTGTGACTCTGTTCTGTTTTGTAATTCAGTTCAAGTGTAGCGGTTTTTACATTCCCTCTCTAAGTGATATCTTATGATAAGTGTCTTTTTCTGTGTGACTTATTTCACTTAGAAACGTCGTACCTAAATCCACTCATCGTGCTGCTACTAGCCTTATGACGTTGATTTCATGGCTGAGTGATATTCCATTGTACAGGAGGACCACAACTTCTTTATCCATTTTTCTCTTTCCTAGGATATTTAAGGTGTAATGAAGTGGGGGTTCTTGTCAACAGAGCAGCCCTAAACTTTGGGGTGCCTGTGTCTTGCTGATTTTTAGTTTTCCCAATTTATACGCCCATGAGTGGAAGTGCCCTATGCTCTCCAAGCTGTGTTTTTTAGATGTTTCAGAACACACCGTACACTTCTCCAGAGTGGCTGTTGGCAATTTACATCCCACCCATCAGCGTAGCAAGGCTCCCATTTCTCCATGGCCGGTCCTGCATTTCTGGTTTGGACACTTTTTTCCGCATGGCCCTTTTGCCCGCTGGGAAGCGAGACTTCTTTGGAGCGCTGATTGGCCTTTCCAGGTTGCTTGGTTGGCCAAAAAGGGCGTATGCGTTTTTTCCTGAATATATTCAGGAAAAAACGCATACGCCCTTTTTGGCCAAGGGCATCATTGTCCACGTTTTGCCGCTTTTCATGTGCTTTCAAGGCGATTCGAATCTACCTCCTGAAATCTGTTTCCTGCAATTCTGCCTTGCTTTCAAAGCCTCTTCGTTGCCTTCCCTTAATATATTTGTGGACGAGAGGTATCATTTAAAACTCTGCAGGTTTGTGAATTGCAGTGCCCCTGAGCTCCATTTTTCAACTCGCTTTTTTGGGAGCTGGCCGCAAAAGCGCAGGATTGCTTCAGGCCCTCTTCTGGTTCTGGGGGGCAGGCTGAGCTTGTGCTTAATTCTTCTTCCTGATGGGAAAATAGAGTGACCTGTGCCTGTCCCAACACCTAGAGCTAGTCTCTCATTGGTTCCCCCTCTTCCCGTTCATCCTCAGGACAAATTGCAACCTGTACGGAACAGGAGGTTAAAGGTGCTGATTCTCCAAGGAGGGAGATGGCTAGTAAATCGGCTGGAATGGCGAACCCGAGCAAAGGAGATGAGAAATGAGGTGCGTTTTAGAAACCTTTCCCGATCACACGGTGTACCATCTTCTGGGTTTCTCATGCCTGTTTTCGACGTAGGAAGATGCCCTTGAACCTGGAGATTTGGGACCCATGGGATGGGTACCATGCAGTACTACTTGAAAGGGTCTGCGTTGGCTCACCCAACCTCACCGAACCTCTCAGCCCCAAGAGTGTCCACCCTTATGTCTCAATCAGCTGTGGGTCTAGATATGGTCAATCCAGGTTGCATCACAGCCCCTGAACGAATTTTGTAAGAATTTCTCTCTCTTTCACTGTCTTTGTTTCACGGGTTTTGAAAAGTAATTTATTTTTATAATGGGGTTTAGCTGCTTTTCACGGCTGTGTTTATGCCGCTTTACACCCCCTTGACTCACTTACAGAGAGATATCAATACATAGGTTTGAAGATTCTTACTAGTCAGATATATTCTTGTGCGGTGAATAGGGGGTGTTGAGTCCAGTTCACTGAAAAAGTAATAGGTCTTGTCTCTTACATATTGGGTTTATGGAACGGTATCGGAGCTAATTTGAAACCCTTGTTTTATGCATCACCCCACCTCACCTTTCCCGTTCAGCAGCCATAGTGTGTTTCCTAAACGTGTGACTCTGTTCTGTTTTGTAATTCAGTTCAAGTGTAGCGGTTTTTACATTCCCTCTCTAAGTGATATCTTATGATAAGTGTCTTTTTCTGTGTGACTTATTTCACTTAGAAACGTCGTACCTAAATCCACTCATCGTGCTGCTACTAGCCTTATGACGTTGATTTCATGGCTGAGTGATATTCCATTGTACAGGAGGACCACAACTTCTTTATCCATTTTTCTCTTTCCTAGGATATTTAAGGTGTAATGAAGTGGGGGTTCTTGTCAACAGAGCAGCCCTAAACTTTGGGGTGCCTGTGTCTTGCTGATTTTTAGTTTTCCCAATTTATACGCCCATGAGTGGAAGTGCCCTATGCTCTCCAAGCTGTGTTTTTTAGATGTTTCAGAACACACCGTACACTTCTCCAGAGTGGCTGTTGGCAATTTACATCCCACCCATCAGCGTAGCAATCCTCCCATTTCTCCATGGCCGGTCCTGCATTTCTGGTTTGGACACTTTTTTCCGCATGGCCCTTTTGCCCGCTGGGAAGCGAGACTTCTTTGGAGCGCTGATTGGCCTTTCCAGGTTGCTTGGTTGGCCAAAAAGGGCGTATGCGTTTTTTCCTGAATATATTCAGGAAAAAACGCATACGCCCTTTTTGGCCAAGGGCATCATTGTCCACGTTTTGCCGCTTTTCATGTGCTTTCAAGGCGATTCGAATCTACCTCCTGAAATCTGTTTCCTGCAATTCTGCCTTGCTTTCAAAGCCTCTTCGTTGCCTTCCCTTAATATATTTGTGGACGAGAGGTATCATTTAAAACTCTGCAGGTTTGTGAATTGCAGTGCCCCTGAGCTCCATTTTTCAACTCGCTTTTTTGGGAGCTGGCCGCAAAAGCGCAGGATTGCTTCAGGCCCTCTTCTGGTTCTGGGGGGCAGGCTGAGCTTGTGCTTAATTCTTCTTCCTGATGGGAAAATAGAGTGACCTGTGCCTGTCCCAACACCTAGAGCTAGTCTCTCATTGGTTCCCCCTCTTCCCGTTCATCCTCAGGACAAATTGCAACCTGTACGGAACAGGAGGTTAAAGGTGCTGATTCTCCAAGGAGGGAGATGGCTAGTAAATCGGCTGGAATGGCGAACCCGAGCAAAGGAGATGAGAAATGAGGTGCGTTTTAGAAACCTTTCCCGATCACACGGTGTACCATCTTCTGGGTTTCTCATGCCTGTTTTCGACGTAGGAAGATGCCCTTGAACCTGGAGATTTGGGACCCATGGGATGGGTACCATGCAGTACTACTTGAAAGGGTCTGCGTTGGCTCACCCAACCTCACCGAACCTCTCAGCCCCAAGAGTGTCCACCCTTATGTCTCAATCAGCTGTGGGTCTAGATATGGTCAATCCAGGTTGCATCACAGCCCCTGAACGAATTTTGTAAGAATTTCTCTCTCTTTCACTGTCTTTGTTTCACGGGTTTTGAAAAGTAATTTATTTTTATAATGGGGTTTAGCTGCTTTTCACGGCTGTGTTTATGCCGCTTTACACCCCCTTGACTCACTTACAGAGAGATATCAATACATAGGTTTGAAGATTCTTACTAGTCAGATATATTCTTGTGCGGTGAATAGGGGGTGTTGAGTCCAGTTCACTGAAAAAGGAATAGGTCTTGTCTCTTACATATTGGGTTTATGGAACGGTATCGGAGCTAATTTGAAACCCTTGTTTTATGCATCACCCCACCTCCCCTTTCCCGTTCAGCAGCCATAGTGTGTTTCCTAAACGTGTGACTCTGTTCTGTTTTGTAATTCAGTTCAAGTGTAGCGGTTTTTACATTCCCTCTCTAAGTGATATCTTAGGATAAGTGTCTTTTTCTGTGTGACTTATTTCACTTAGAATCGTCGTACCTAAATCCACTCATCGTGCTGCTACTAGCCTTATGACGTTGATTTCATGGCTGAGTGATATTCCATTGTACATGAGGACCACAACTTCTTTATCCATTTTTCTCTTTCCTAGGATATTTAAGGTGTAATGAAGTGGGGGTTCTTGTCAACAGAGCAGCCCTAAACTTTGGGGTGCCTGTGTCTTGCTGATTTTTAGTTTTCCCAATTTATACGCCCATGAGTGGAAGTGCCCTATGCTCTCCAAGCTGTGTTTTTTAGATGTTTCAGAACACACCGTACACTTCTCCAGAGTGGCTGTTGGCAATTTACATCCCACCCATCAGCGTAGCAAGGCTCCCATTTCTCCATGGCCGGTCCTGCATTTCTGGTTTGGACACTGTTTTCCGCATGGCCCTTTTGCCCGCTGGGAAGCGAGACTTCTTTGGAGCGCTGATTGGCCTTTCCAGGTTGTTTGGTTGGCCAAAAAGGGCGTATGCGTTTTTTCCTGAATATATTCAGGAAAAAACGCATACGCCCTTTTTGGCCAAGGGCATCATTGTCCACGTTTTGCCGCTTTTCATGTGCTTTCAAGGCGATTCGAATCTACCTCCTGAAATCTGTTTCCTGCAATTCTGCCTTGCTTTCAAAGCCTCTTCGTTGCCTTCCCTTAATATATTTGTGGACGAGAGGTATCATTTAAAACTCTGCAGGTTTGTGAATTGCAGTGCCCCTGAGCTCCATTTTTCAACTCGCTTTTTTGGGAGCTGGCCGCAAAAGCGCAGGATTGCTTCAGGCCCTCTTCTGGTTCTGGGGGGCAGGCTGAGCTTGTGCTTAATTCTTCTTCCTGATGGGAAAATAGAGTGACCTGTGCCTGTCCCAACACCTAGAGCTAGTCTCTCATTGGTTCCCCCTCTTCCCGTTCATCCTCAGGACAAATCGCAACCTGTACGGAACAGGAGGTTAAAGGTGCTGATTCTCCAAGGAGGGAGATGGCTAGTAAATCGGCTGGAATGGCGAACCCGAGCAAAGGAGATGAGAAATGAGGTGCGTTTTAGAAACCTTTCCCGATCACACGGTGTACCATCTTCTGGGTTTCTCATGCCTGTTTTCGACGTAGGAAGATGCCCTTGAACCTGGAGATTTGGGACCCATGGGATGGGTACCATGCAGTACTACTTGAAAGGGTCTGCGTTGGCTCACCCAACCTCACCGAACCTCTCAGCCCCAAGAGTGTCCACCCTTATGTCTCAATCAGCTGTGGGTCTAGATATGGTCAATCCAGGTTGCATCACAGCCCCTGAACGAATTTTGTAAGAATTTCTCTCTCTTTCACTGTCTTTGTTTCACGGGTTTTGAAAAGTAATTTATTTTTATAATGGGGTTTAGCTGCTTTTCACGGCTGTGTTTATGCCGCTTTACACCCCCTTGACTCACTTACAGAGAGATATCAATACATAGGTTTGAAGATTCTTACTAGTCAGATATATTCTTGTGCGGTGAATAGGGGGTGTTGAGTCCAGTTCACTGAAAAAGTAATAGGTCTTGTCTCTTACATATTGGGTTTATGGAACGGTATCGGAGCTAATTTGAAACCCTTGTTTTATGCATCACCCCACCTCACCTTTCCCGTTCAGCAGCCATAGTGTGTTTCCTAAACGTGTGACTCTGTTCTGTTTTGTAATTCAGTTCAAGTGTAGCGGTTTTTACATTCCCTCTCTAAGTGATATCTTATGATAAGTGTCTTTTTCTGTGTGACTTATTTCACTTAGAAACGTCGTACCTAAATCCACTCATCGTGCTGCTACTAGCCTTATGACGTTGATTTCATGGCTGAGTGATATTCCATTGTACAGGAGGACCACAACTTCTTTATCCATTTTTCTCTTTCCTAGGATATTTAAGGTGTAATGAAGTGGGGGTTCTTGTCAACAGAGCAGCCCTAAACTTTGGGGTGCCTGTGTCTTGCTGATTTTTAGTTTTCCCAATTTATACGCCCATGAGTGGAAGTGCCCTATGCTCTCCAAGCTGTGTTTTTTAGATGTTTCAGAACACACCGTACACTTCTCCAGAGTGGCTGTTGGCAATTTACATCCCACCCATCAGCGTAGCAAGGCTCCCATTTCTCCATGGCCGGTCCTGCATTTCTGGTTTGGACACTTTTTTCCGCATGGCCCTTTTGCCCGCTGGGAAGCGAGACTTCTTTGGAGCGCTGATTGGCCTTTCCAGGTTGCTTGGTTGGCCAAAAAGGGCGTATGCGTTTTTTCCTGAATATATTCAGGAAAAAACGCATACGCCCTTTTTGGCCAAGGGCATCATTGTCCACGTTTTGCCGCTTTTCATGTGCTTTCAAGGCGATTCGAATCTACCTCCTGAAATCTGTTTCCTGCAATTCTGCCTTGCTTTCAAAGCCTCTTCGTTGCCTTCCCTTAATATATTTGTGGACGAGAGGTATCATTTAAAACTCTGCAGGTTTGTGAATTGCAGTGCCCCTGAGCTCCATTTTTCAACTCGCTTTTTTGGGAGCTGGCCGCAAAAGCGCAGGATTGCTTCAGGCCCTCTTCTGGTTCTGGGGGGCAGGCTGAGCTTGTGCTTAATTCTTCTTCCTGATGGGAAAATAGAGTGACCTGTGCCTGTCCCAACACCTAGAGCTAGTCTCTCATTGGTTCCCCCTCTTCCCGTTCATCCTCAGGACAAATTGCAACCTGTACGGAACAGGAGGTTAAAGGTGCTGATTCTCCAAGGAGGGAGATGGCTAGTAAATCGGCTGGAATGGCGAACCCGAGCAAAGGAGATGAGAAATGAGGTGCGTTTTAGAAACCTTTCCCGATCACACGGTGTACCATCTTCTGGGTTTCTCATGCCTGTTTTCGACGTAGGAAGATGCCCTTGAACCTGGAGATTTGGGACCCATGGGATGGGTACCATGCAGTACTACTTGAAAGGGTCTGCGTTGGCTCACCCAACCTCACCGAACCTCTCAGCCCCAAGAGTGTCCACCCTTATGTCTCAATCAGCTGTGGGTCTAGATATGGTCAATCCAGGTTGCATCACAGCCCCTGAACGAATTTTGTAAGAATTTCTCTCTCTTTCACTGTCTTTGTTTCACGGGTTTTGAAAAGTAATTTATTTTTATAATGGGGTTTAGCTGCTTTTCACGGCTGTGTTTATGCCGCTTTACACCCCCTTGACTCACTTACAGAGAGATATCAATACATAGGTTTGAAGATTCTTACTAGTCAGATATATTCTTGTGCGGTGAATAGGGGGTGTTGAGTCCAGTTCACTGAAAAAGGAATAGGTCTTGTCTCTTACATATTGGGTTTATGGAACGGTATCGGAGCTAATTTGAAACCCTTGTTTTATGCATCACCCCACCTCACCTTTCCCGTTCAGCAGCCATAGTGTGTTTCCTAAACGTGTGACTCTGTTCTGTTTTGTAATTCAGTTCAAGTGTAGCGGTTTTTACATTCCCTCTCTAAGTGATATCTTAGGATAAGTGTCTTTTTCTGTGTGACTTATTTCACTTAGAATCGTCGTACCTAAATCCACTCATCGTGCTGCTACTAGCCTTATGACGTTGATTTCATGGCTGAGTGATATTCCATTGTACATGAGGACCACAACTTCTTTATCCATTTTTCTCTTTCCTAGGATATTTAAGGTGTAATGAAGTGGGGGTTCTTGTCAACAGAGCAGCCCTAAACTTTGGGGTGCCTGTGTCTTGCTGATTTTTAGTTTTCCCAATTTATACGCCCATGAGTGGAAGTGCCCTATGCTCTCCAAGCTGTGTTTTTTAGATGTTTCAGAACACACCGTACACTTCTCCGGAGTGGCTGTTGGCAATTTACATCCCACCCATCAGCGTAGCAAGGCTCCCATTTCTCCATGGCCGGTCCTGCATTTCTGGTTTGGACACTTTTTTCCGCATGGCCCTTTTGCCCGCTGGGAAGCGAGACTTCTTTGGAGCGCTGATTGGCCTTTCCAGGTTGCTTGGTTGGCCAAAAAGGGCGTATGCGTTTTTTCCTGAATATATTCAGGAAAAAACGCATACGCCCTTTTTGGCCAAGGGCATCATTGTCCACGTTTTGCCGCTTTTCATGTGCTTTCAAGGCGATTCGAATCTACCTCCTGAAATCTGTTTCCTGCAATTCTGCCTTGCTTTCAAAGCCTCTTCGTTGCCTTCCCTTAATATATTTGTGGACGAGAGGTATCATTTAAAACTCTGCAGGTCTGTGAATTGCAGTGCCCCTGAGCTCCATTTTTCAACTCGCTTTTTTGGGAGCTGGCCGCAAAAGCGCAGGATTGCTTCAGGCCCTCTTCTGGTTCTGGGGTGCAGGCTGAGCTTGTGCTTAATTCTTCTTCCTGATGGGAAAATAGAGTGACCTGTGCCTGTCCCAACACCTAGAGCTAGTCTCTCATTGGTTCCCCCTCTTCCCGTTCATCCTCAGGACAAATTGCAACCTGTACGGAACAGGAGGTTAAAGGTGCTGATTCTCCAAGGAGGGAGATGGCTAGTAAATCGGCTGGAATGGCGAACCCGAGCAAAGGAGATGAGAAATGAGGTGCGTTTTAGAAACCTTTCCCGATCACACGGTGTACCATCTTCTGGGTTTCTCATGCCTGTTTTCGACGTAGGAAGATGCCCTTGAACCTGGAGATTTGGGACCCATGGGATGGGTACCATGCAGTATTACTTGAAAGGGTCTGCGTTGGCTCACCCAACCTCACCGAACCTCTCAGCCCCAAGAGTGTCCACCCTTATGTCTCAATCAGCTGTGGGTCTAGATATGGTCAATCCAGGTTGCATCACAGCCCCTGAACGAATTTTGTAAGAATTTCTCTCTCTTTCACTGTCTTTGTTTCACGGGTTTTGAAGAGTAATTTATTTTTATAATGGGGTTTAGCTGCTTTTCACGGCTGTGTTTATGCCGCTTTACACCCCCTTGACTCACTTACAGAGAGATATCAATACATAGGTTTGAAGATTCTTACTAGTCAGATATATTCTTGTGCGGTGAATAAGGGGTGTTGAGTCCAGTTCACTGAAAAAGGAATAGGTCTTGTCTCTTACATATTGGGTTTATGGAACGGTATCGGAGCTAATTTGAAACCCTTGTTTTATGCATCACCCCACCTCCCCTTTCCCGTTCAGCAGCCATAGTGTGTTTTCTAAACGTGTGACTCTGTTCTGTTTTGTAATTCATTTCAAGTGTAGCGGTTTTTACATTCCCTCTCTAAGTGATATCTTAGGATAAGTGTCTTTTTCTGTGTGACTTATTTCACTTAGAATCGTCGTACCTAAATCCACTCATCGTGCTGCTACTAGCCTTATGACGTTGATTTCATGGCTGAGTGATATTCCATTGTACATGAGGACCCCAACTTCTTTATCCATTTTTCTCTTTCCTAGGATATTTAAGGTGTAATAAAGTGGGGGTTCTTGTCAACAGAGCAGCCCTGAACTTTGGGGTGCCTGTGTCTTGCTGATTTTTAGTTTTCCCAATTTATACGCCCATGAGTGGAAGTGCCCTATGCTCTCCAAGCTGTGTTTTTTAGATGTTTCAGAACACACCGTACACTTCTCCGGAGTGGCTGTTGGCAATTTACATCCCACCCATCAGCGTAGCAAGGCTCCCATTTCTCCATGGCCGGTCCTGCATTTCTGGTTTGGACAATTTTTTCCGCATGGCCCTTTTGCCCGCTGGGAAGCGAGACTTCTTTGGAGCGCTGATTGGCCTTTCCAGGTTGCTTGGTTGGCCAAAAAGGGCGTATGCGTTTTTTCCTGAATATATTCAGGAAAAAACGCATACGCCCTTTTTGGCCAAGGGCATCATTGTCCACGTTTTGCCGCTTTTCATGTGCTTTCAAGGCGATTCGAATCTACCTCCTGAAATCTGTTTCCTGCAATTCTGCCTTGCTTTCAAAGCCTCTTCGTTGCCTTCCCTTAATATATTTGTGGACGAGAGGTATCATTTAAAACTCTGCAGGTTTGTGAATTGCAGTGCCCCTGAGCTCCATTTTTCAACTCGCTTTTTTGGGAGCTGGCCGCAAAAGCGCAGGATTGCTTCAGGCCCTCTTCTGGTTCTGGGGGGCAGGCTGAGCTTGTGCTTAATTCTTCTTCCTGATGGGAAAATAGAGTGACCTGTGCCTGTCCCAACACCTAGAGCTAGTCTCTCATTGGTTCCCCCTCTTCCCGTTCATCCTCAGGACAAATTGCAACCTGTACGGAACAGGAGGTTAAAGGTGCTGATTCTCCAAGGAGGGAGATGGCTAGTAAATCGGCTGGAATGGCGAACCCGAGCAAAGGAGATGCGAAATGAGGTGCGTTTTAGAAACCTTTCCCGATCACACGGTGTACCATCTTCTGGGTTTCTCATGCCTGTTTTCGACGTAGGAAGATGCCCTTGAACCTGGAGATTTGGGACCCATGGGATGGGTACCATGCAGTACTACTTGAAAGGGTCTGCGTTGGCTCACCCAACCTCACCGAACCTCTCAGCCCCAAGAGTGTCCACCCTTATGTCTCAATCAGCTGTGGGTCTAGATATGGTCAATCCAGGTTGCATCACAGCCCCTGAACGAATTTTGTAAGAATTTCTCTCTCTTTCACTGTCTTTGTTTCACGGGTTTTGAAGAGTAATTTATTTTTATAATGGGGTTTAGCTGCTTTTCACGGCTGTGTTTATGCCGCTTTACACCCCCTTGACTCACTTACAGAGAGATATCAATACATAGGTTTGAAGATTCTTACTAGTCAGATATATTCTTGTGCGGTGAATAGGGGGTGTTGAGTCCAGTTCACTGAAAAAGGAATAGGTCTTGTCTCTTACATATTGGGTTTATGGAACGGTATCGGAGCTAATTTGAAACCCTTGTTTTATGCATCACCCCACCTCCCCTTTCCCGTTCAGCAGCCATAGTGTGTTTCCTAAACGTGTGACTCTGTTCTGTTTTGTAATTCAGTTCAAGTGTAGCGGTTTTTACATTCCCTCTCTAAGTGATATCTTAGGATAAGTGTCTTTTTCTGTGTGACTTATTTCACTTAGAATCGTCGTACCTAAATCCACTCATCGTGCTGCTACTAGCCTTATGACGTTGATTTCATGGCTGAGTGATATTCCATTGTACATGAGGACCCCAACTTCTTTATCCATTTTTCTCTTTCCTAGGATATTTAAGGTGTAATGAAGTGGGGGTTCTTGTCAACAGAGCAGCCCTAAACTTTGGGGTGCCTGTGTCTTGCTGATTTTTAGTTTTCCCAATTTATACGCCCATGAGTGGAAGTGCCCTATGCTCTCCAAGCTGTGTTTTTTAGATGTTTCAGAACACACCGTACACTTCTCCAGAGTGGCTGTTGGCAATTTACATCCCACCCATCAGCGTAGCAAGGCTCCCATTTCTCCATGGCCGGTCCTGCATTTCTGGTTTGGACACTTTTTTCCGCATGGCCCTTTTGCCCGCTGGGAAGCGAGACTTCTTTGGAGCGCTGATTGGCCTTTCCAGGTTGTTTGGTTGGCCAAAAAGGGCGTATGCGTTTTTTCCTGAATATATTCAGGAAAAAACGCATACGCCCTTTTTGGCCAAGGGCATCATTGTCCACGTTTTGCCGCTTTTCATGTGCTTTCAAGGCGATTCGAATCTACCTCCTGAAATCTGTTTCCTGCAATTCTGCCTTGCTTTCAAAGCCTCTTCGTTGCCTTCCCTTAATATATTTGTGGACGAGAGGTATCATTTAAAACTCTGCAGGTTTGTGAATTGCAGTGCCCCTGAGCTCCATTTTTCAACTCGCTTTTTTGGGAGCTGGCCGCAAAAGCGCAGGATTGCTTCAGGCCCTCTTCTGGTTCTGGGGGGCAGGCTGAGCTTGTGCTTAATTCTTCTTCCTGATGGGAAAATAGAGTGACCTGTGCCTGTCCCAACACCTAGAGCTAGTCTCTCATTGGTTCCCCCTCTTCCCGTTCATCCTCAGGACAAATTGCAACCTGTACGGAACAGGAGGTTAAAGGTGCTGATTCTCCAAGGAGGGAGATGGCTAGTAAATCGGCTGGAATGGCGAACCCGAGCAAAGGAGATGAGAAATGAGGTGCGTTTTAGAAACCTTTCCCGATCACACGGTGTACCATCTTCTGGGTTTCTCATGCCTGTTTTCGACGTAGGAAGATGCCCTTGAACCTGGAGATTTGGGACCCATGGGATGGGTACCATGCAGTACTACTTGAAAGGGTCTGCGTTGGCTCACCCAACCTCACCGAACCTCTCAGCCCCAAGAGTGTCCACCCTTATGTCTCAATCAGCTGTGGGTCTAGATATGGTCAATCCAGGTTGCATCACAGCCCCTGAACGAATTTTGTAAGAATTTCTCTCTCTTTCACTGTCTTTGTTTCACGGGTTTTGAAAAGTAATTTATTTTTAAAATGGGGTTTAGCTGCTTTTCACGGCTGTGTTTATGCCGCTTTACACCCCCTTGACTCACTTACAGAGAGATATCAATACATAGGTTTGAAGATTCTTACTAGTCAGATATATTCTTGTGCGGTGAATAGGGGGTGTTGAGTCCAGTTCACTGAAAAAGTAATAGGTCTTGTCTCTTACATATTGGGTTTATGGAACGGTATCGGAGCTAATTTGAAACCCTTGTTTTATGCATCACCCCACCTCACCTTTCCCGTTCAGCAGCCATAGTGTGTTTCCTAAACGTGTGACTCTGTTCTGTTTTGTAATTCAGTTCAAGTGTAGCGGTTTTTACATTCCCTCTCTAAGTGATATCTTATGATAAGTGTCTTTTTCTGTGTGACTTATTTCACTTAGAAACGTCGTACCTAAATCCACTCATCGTGCTGCTACTAGCCTTATGACGTTGATTTCATGGCTGAGTGATATTCCATTGTACAGGAGGACCACAACTTCTTTATCCATTTTTCTCTTTCCTAGGATATTTAAGGTGTAATGAAGTGGGGGTTCTTGTCAACAGAGCAGCCCTAAACTTTGGGGTGCCTGTGTCTTGCTGATTTTTAGTTTTCCCAATTTATACGCCCATGAGTGGAAGTGCCCTATGCTCTCCAAGCTGTGTTTTTTAGATGTTTCAGAACACACCGTACACTTCTCCAGAGTGGCTGTTGGCAATTTACATCCCACCCATCAGCGTAGCAAGGCTCCCATTTCTCCATGGCCGGTCCTGCATTTCTGGTTTGGACACTTTTTTCCGCATGGCCCTTTTGCCCGCTGGGAAGCGAGACTTCTTTGGAGCGCTGATTGGCCTTTCCAGGTTGCTTGGTTGGCCAAAAAGGGCGTATGCGTTTTTTCCTGAATATATTCAGGAAAAAACGCATACGCCCTTTTTGGCCAAGGGCATCATTGTCCACGTTTTGCCGCTTTTCATGTGCTTTCAAGGCGATTCGAATCTACCTCCTGAAATCTGTTTCCTGCAATTCTGCCTTGCTTTCAAAGCCTCTTCGTTGCCTTCCCTTAATATATTTGTGGACGAGAGGTATCATTTAAAACTCTGCAGGTTTGTGAATTGCAGTGCCCCTGAGCTCCATTTTTCAACTCGCTTTTTTGGGAGCTGGCCGCAAAAGCGCAGGATTGCTTCAGGCCCTCTTCTGGTTCTGGGGGGCAGGCTGAGCTTGTGCTTAATTCTTCTTCCTGATGGGAAAATAGAGTGACCTGTGCCTGTCCCAACACCTAGAGCTAGTCTCTCATTGGTTCCCCCTCTTCCCGTTCATCCTCAGGACAAATTGCAACCTGTACGGAACAGGAGGTTAAAGGTGCTGATTCTCCAAGGAGGGAGATGGCTAGTAAATCGGCTGGAATGGCGAACCCGAGCAAAGGAGATGAGAAATGAGGTGCGTTTTAGAAACCTTTCCCGATCACACGGTGTACCATCTTCTGGGTTTCTCATGCCTGTTTTCGACGTAGGAAGATGCCCTTGAACCTGGAGATTTGGGACCCATGGGATGGGTACCATGCAGTACTACTTGAAAGGGTCTGCGTTGGCTCACCCAACCTCACCGAACCTCTCAGCCCCAAGAGTGTCCACCCTTATGTCTCAATCAGCTGTGGGTCTAGATATGGTCAATCCAGGTTGCATCACAGCCCCTGAACGAATTTTGTAAGAATTTCTCTCTCTTTCACTGTCTTTGTTTCACGGGTTTTGAAAAGTAATTTATTTTTATAATGGGGTTTAGCTGCTTTTCACGGCTGTGTTTATGCCGCTTTACACCCCCTTGACTCACTTACAGAGAGATATCAATACATAGGTTTGAAGATTCTTACTAGTCAGATATATTCTTGTGCGGTGAATAGGGGGTGTTGAGTCCAGTTCACTGAAAAAGTAATAGGTCTTGTCTCTTACATATTGGGTTTATGGAACGGTATCGGAGCTAATTTGAAACCCTTGTTTTATGCATCACCCCACCTCACCTTTCCCGTTCAGCAGCCATAGTGTGTTTCCTAAACGTGTGACTCTGTTCTGTTTTGTAATTCAGTTCAAGTGTAGCGGTTTTTACATTCCCTCTCTAAGTGATATCTTATGATAAGTGTCTTTTTCTGTGTGACTTATTTCACTTAGAAACGTCGTACCTAAATCCACTCATCGTGCTGCTACTAGCCTTATGACGTTGATTTCATGGCTGAGTGATATTCCATTGTACAGGAGGACCACAACTTCTTTATCCATTTTTCTCTTTCCTAGGATATTTAAGGTGTAATGAAGTGGGGGTTCTTGTCAACAGAGCAGCCCTAAACTTTGGGGTGCCTGTGTCTTGCTGATTTTTAGTTTTCCCAATTTATACGCCCATGAGTGGAAGTGCCCTATGCTCTCCAAGCTGTGTTTTTTAGATGTTTCAGAACACACCGTACACTTCTCCAGAGTGGCTGTTGGCAATTTACATCCCACCCATCAGCGTAGCAATCCTCCCATTTCTCCATGGCCGGTCCTGCATTTCTGGTTTGGACACTTTTTTCCGCATGGCCCTTTTGCCCGCTGGGAAGCGAGACTTCTTTGGAGCGCTGATTGGCCTTTCCAGGTTGCTTGGTTGGCCAAAAAGGGCGTATGCGTTTTTTCCTGAATATATTCAGGAAAAAACGCATACGCCCTTTTTGGCCAAGGGCATCATTGTCCACGTTTTGCCGCTTTTCATGTGCTTTCAAGGCGATTCGAATCTACCTCCTGAAATCTGTTTCCTGCAATTCTGCCTTGCTTTCAAAGCCTCTTCGTTGCCTTCCCTTAATATATTTGTGGACGAGAGGTATCATTTAAAACTCTGCAGGTTTGTGAATTGCAGTGCCCCTGAGCTCCATTTTTCAACTCGCTTTTTTGGGAGCTGGCCGCAAAAGCGCAGGATTGCTTCAGGCCCTCTTCTGGTTCTGGGGGGCAGGCTGAGCTTGTGCTTAATTCTTCTTCCTGATGGGAAAATAGAGTGACCTGTGCCTGTCCCAACACCTAGAGCTAGTCTCTCATTGGTTCCCCCTCTTCCCGTTCATCCTCAGGACAAATTGCAACCTGTACGGAACAGGAGGTTAAAGGTGCTGATTCTCCAAGGAGGGAGATGGCTAGTAAATCGGCTGGAATGGCGAACCCGAGCAAAGGAGATGAGAAATGAGGTGCGTTTTAGAAACCTTTCCCGATCACACGGTGTACCATCTTCTGGGTTTCTCATGCCTGTTTTCGACGTAGGAAGATGCCCTTGAACCTGGAGATTTGGGACCCATGGGATGGGTACCATGCAGTACTACTTGAAAGGGTCTGCGTTGGCTCACCCAACCTCACCGAACCTCTCAGCCCCAAGAGTGTCCACCCTTATGTCTCAATCAGCTGTGGGTCTAGATATGGTCAATCCAGGTTGCATCACAGCCCCTGAACGAATTTTGTAAGAATTTCTCTCTCTTTCACTGTCTTTGTTTCACGGGTTTTGAAAAGTAATTTATTTTTATAATGGGGTTTAGCTGCTTTTCACGGCTGTGTTTATGCCGCTTTACACCCCCTTGACTCACTTACAGAGAGATATCAATACATAGGTTTGAAGATTCTTACTAGTCAGATATATTCTTGTGCGGTGAATAGGGGGTGTTGAGTCCAGTTCACTGAAAAAGGAATAGGTCTTGTCTCTTACATATTGGGTTTATGGAACGGTATCGGAGCTAATTTGAAACCCTTGTTTTATGCATCACCCCACCTCCCCTTTCCCGTTCAGCAGCCATAGTGTGTTTCCTAAACGTGTGACTCTGTTCTGTTTTGTAATTCAGTTCAAGTGTAGCGGTTTTTACATTCCCTCTCTAAGTGATATCTTAGGATAAGTGTCTTTTTCTGTGTGACTTATTTCACTTAGAATCGTCGTACCTAAATCCACTCATCGTGCTGCTACTAGCCTTATGACGTTGATTTCATGGCTGAGTGATATTCCATTGTACATGAGGACCACAACTTCTTTATCCATTTTTCTCTTTCCTAGGATATTTAAGGTGTAATGAAGTGGGGGTTCTTGTCAACAGAGCAGCCCTAAACTTTGGGGTGCCTGTGTCTTGCTGATTTTTAGTTTTCCCAATTTATACGCCCATGAGTGGAAGTGCCCTATGCTCTCCAAGCTGTGTTTTTTAGATGTTTCAGAACACACCGTACACTTCTCCAGAGTGGCTGTTGGCAATTTACATCCCACCCATCAGCGTAGCAAGGCTCCCATTTCTCCATGGCCGGTCCTGCATTTCTGGTTTGGACACTGTTTTCCGCATGGCCCTTTTGCCCGCTGGGAAGCGAGACTTCTTTGGAGCGCTGATTGGCCTTTCCAGGTTGTTTGGTTGGCCAAAAAGGGCGTATGCGTTTTTTCCTGAATATATTCAGGAAAAAACGCATACGCCCTTTTTGGCCAAGGGCATCATTGTCCACGTTTTGCCGCTTTTCATGTGCTTTCAAGGCGATTCGAATCTACCTCCTGAAATCTGTTTCCTGCAATTCTGCCTTGCTTTCAAAGCCTCTTCGTTGCCTTCCCTTAATATATTTGTGGACGAGAGGTATCATTTAAAACTCTGCAGGTTTGTGAATTGCAGTGCCCCTGAGCTCCATTTTTCAACTCGCTTTTTTGGGAGCTGGCCGCAAAACGCAGTATTGCTTCAGGCCCTCTTCTGGTTCTGGGGGGCAGGCTGAGCTTGTGCTTAATTCTTCTTCCTGATGGGAAAATAGAGTGACCTGTGCCTGTCCCAACACCTAGAGCTAGTCTCTCATTGGTTCCCCCTCTTCCCGTTCATCCTCAGGACAAATCGCAACCTGTACGGAACAGGAGGTTAAAGGTGCTGATTCTCCAAGGAGGGAGATGGCTAGTAAATCGGCTGGAATGGCGAACCCGAGCAAAGGAGATGAGAAATGAGGTGCGTTTTAGAAACCTTTCCCGATCACACGGTGTACCATCTTCTGGGTTTCTCATGCCTGTTTTCGACGTAGGAAGATGCCCTTGAACCTGGAGATTTGGGACCCATGGGATGGGTACCATGCAGTATTACTTGAAAGGGTCTGCGTTGGCTCACCCAACCTCACCGAACCTCTCAGCCCCAAGAGTGTCCACCCTTATGTCTCAATCAGCTGTGGGTCTAGATATGGTCAATCCAGGTTGCATCACAGCCCCTGAACGAATTTTGTAAGAATTTCTCTCTCTTTCACTGTCTTTGTTTCACGGGTTTTGAAAAGTGATTTATTTTTATAATGGGGTTTAGCTGCTTTTCACGGCTGTGTTTATGCCGCTTTACACCCCCTTGACTCACTTACAGAGAGATATCAATACATAGGTTTGAAGATTCTTACTAGTCAGATATATTCTTGTGTGGTGAATAGGGGGTGTTGAGTCCAGTTCACTGAAAAAGGAATAGGTCTTGTCTCTTACATATTGGGTTTATGGAACGGTATCGGAGCTAATTTGAAACCCTTGTTTTATGCATCACCCCACCTCACCTTTCCCGTTCAGCAGCCATAGTGTGTTTCCTAAACGTGTGACTCTGTTCTGTTTTGTAATTCAGTTCAAGTGTAGCGGTTTTTACATTCCCTCTCTAAGTGATATCTTATGATAAGTGTCTTTTTCTGTGTGACTTATTTCACTTAGAAACGTCGTACCTAAATCCACTCATCGTGCTGCTACTAGCCTTATGACGTTGATTTCATGGCTGAGTGATATTCCATTGTACAGGAGGACCACAACTTCTTTATCCATTTTTCTCTTTCCTAGGATATTTAAGGTGTAATGAAGTGGGGGTTCTTGTCAACAGAGCAGCCCTAAACTTTGGGGTGCCTGTGTCTTGCTGATTTTTAGTTTTCCCAATTTATACGCCCATGAGTGGAAGTGCCCTATGCTCTCCAAGCTGTGTTTTTTAGATGTTTCAGAACACACCGTACACTTCTCCAGAGTGGCTGTTGGCAATTTACATCCCACCCATCAGCGTAGCAAGGCTCCCATTTCTCCATGGCCGGTCCTGCATTTCTGGTTTGGACACTTTTTTCCGCATGGCCCTTTTGCCCGCTGGGAAGCGAGACTTCTTTGGAGCGCTGATTGGCCTTTCCAGGTTGCTTGGTTGGCCAAAAAGGGCGTATGCGTTTTTTCCTGAATATATTCAGGAAAAAACGCATACGCCCTTTTTGGCCAAGGGCATCATTGTCCACGTTTTGCCGCTTTTCATGTGCTTTCAAGGCGATTCGAATCTACCTCCTGAAATCTGTTTCCTGCAATTCTGCCTTGCTTTCAAAGCCTCTTCGTTGCCTTCCCTTAATATATTTGTGGACGAGAGGTATCATTTAAAACTCTGCAGGTTTGTGAATTGCAGTGCCCCTGAGCTCCATTTTTCAACTCGCTTTTTTGGGAGCTGGCCGCAAAAGCGCAGGATTGCTTCAGGCCCTCTTCTGGTTCTGGGGGGCAGGCTGAGCTTGTGCTTAATTCTTCTTCCTGATGGGAAAATAGAGTGACCTGTGCCTGTCCCAACACCTAGAGCTAGTCTCTCATTGGTTCCCCCTCTTCCCGTTCATCCTCAGGACAAATTGCAACCTGTACGGAACAGGAGGTTAAAGGTGCTGATTCTCCAAGGAGGGAGATGGCTAGTAAATCGGCTGGAATGGCGAACCCGAGCAAAGGAGATGAGAAATGAGGTGCGTTTTAGAAACCTTTCCCGATCACACGGTGTACCATCTTCTGGGTTTCTCATGCCTGTTTTCGACGTAGGAAGATGCCCTTGAACCTGGAGATTTGGGACCCATGGGATGGGTACCATGCAGTACTACTTGAAAGGGTCTGCGTTGGCTCACCCAACCTCACCGAACCTCTCAGCCCCAAGAGTGTCCACCCTTATGTCTCAATCAGCTGTGGGTCTAGATATGGTCAATCCAGGTTGCATCACAGCCCCTGAACGAATTTTGTAAGAATTTCTCTCTCTTTCACTGTCTTTGTTTCACGGGTTTTGAAAAGTAATTTATTTTTATAATGGGGTTTAGCTGCTTTTCACGGCTGTGTTTATGCCGCTTTACACCCCCTTGACTCACTTACAGAGAGATATCAATACATAGGTTTGAAGATTCTTACTAGTCAGATATATTCTTGTGCGGTGAATAGGGGGTGTTGAGTCCAGTTCACTGAAAAAGGAATAGGTCTTGTCTCTTACATATTGGGTTTATGGAACGGTATCGGAGCTAATTTGAAACCCTTGTTTTATGCATCACCCCACCTCACCTTTCCCGTTCAGCAGCCATAGTGTGTTTCCTAAACGTGTGACTCTGTTCTGTTTTGTAATTCAGTTCAAGTGTAGCGGTTTTTACATTCCCTCTCTAAGTGATATCTTAGGATAAGTGTCTTTTTCTGTGTGACTTATTTCACTTAGAATCGTCGTACCTAAATCCACTCATCGTGCTGCTACTAGCCTTATGACGTTGATTTCATGGCTGAGTGATATTCCATTGTACATGAGGACCACAACTTCTTTATCCATTTTTCTCTTTCCTAGGATATTTAAGGTGTAATGAAGTGGGGGTTCTTGTCAACAGAGCAGCCCTAAACTTTGGGGTGCCTGTGTCTTGCTGATTTTTAGTTTTCCCAATTTATACGCCCATGAGTGGAAGTGCCCTATGCTCTCCAAGCTGTGTTTTTTAGATGTTTCAGAACACACCGTACACTTCTCCGGAGTGGCTGTTGGCAATTTACATCCCACCCATCAGCGTAGCAAGGCTCCCATTTCTCCATGGCCGGTCCTGCATTTCTGGTTTGGACACTTTTTTCCGCATGGCCCTTTTGCCCGCTGGGAAGCGAGACTTCTTTGGAGCGCTGATTGGCCTTTCCAGGTTGCTTGGTTGGCCAAAAAGGGCGTATGCGTTTTTTCCTGAATATATTCAGGAAAAAACGCATACGCCCTTTTTGGCCAAGGGCATCATTGTCCACGTTTTGCCGCTTTTCATGTGCTTTCAAGGCGATTCGAATCTACCTCCTGAAATCTGTTTCCTGCAATTCTGCCTTGCTTTCAAAGCCTCTTCGTTGCCTTCCCTTAATATATTTGTGGACGAGAGGTATCATTTAAAACTCTGCAGGTCTGTGAATTGCAGTGCCCCTGAGCTCCATTTTTCAACTCGCTTTTTTGGGAGCTGGCCGCAAAAGCGCAGGATTGCTTCAGGCCCTCTTCTGGTTCTGGGGTGCAGGCTGAGCTTGTGCTTAATTCTTCTTCCTGATGGGAAAATAGAGTGACCTGTGCCTGTCCCAACACCTAGAGCTAGTCTCTCATTGGTTCCCCCTCTTCCCGTTCATCCTCAGGACAAATTGCAACCTGTACGGAACAGGAGGTTAAAGGTGCTGATTCTCCAAGGAGGGAGATGGCTAGTAAATCGGCTGGAATGGCGAACCCGAGCAAAGGAGATGAGAAATGAGGTGCGTTTTAGAAACCTTTCCCGATCACACGGTGTACCATCTTCTGGGTTTCTCATGCCTGTTTTCGACGTAGGAAGATGCCCTTGAACCTGGAGATTTGGGACCCATGGGATGGGTACCATGCAGTATTACTTGAAAGGGTCTGCGTTGGCTCACCCAACCTCACCGAACCTCTCAGCCCCAAGAGTGTCCACCCTTATGTCTCAATCAGCTGTGGGTCTAGATATGGTCAATCCAGGTTGCATCACAGCCCCTGAACGAATTTTGTAAGAATTTCTCTCTCTTTCACTGTCTTTGTTTCACGGGTTTTGAAGAGTAATTTATTTTTATAATGGGGTTTAGCTGCTTTTCACGGCTGTGTTTATGCCGCTTTACACCCCCTTGACTCACTTACAGAGAGATATCAATACATAGGTTTGAAGATTCTTACTAGTCAGATATATTCTTGTGCGGTGAATAAGGGGTGTTGAGTCCAGTTCACTGAAAAAGGAATAGGTCTTGTCTCTTACATATTGGGTTTATGGAACGGTATCGGAGCTAATTTGAAACCCTTGTTTTATGCATCACCCCACCTCCCCTTTCCCGTTCAGCAGCCATAGTGTGTTTTCTAAACGTGTGACTCTGTTCTGTTTTGTAATTCATTTCAAGTGTAGCGGTTTTTACATTCCCTCTCTAAGTGATATCTTAGGATAAGTGTCTTTTTCTGTGTGACTTATTTCACTTAGAATCGTCGTACCTAAATCCACTCATCGTGCTGCTACTAGCCTTATGACGTTGATTTCATGGCTGAGTGATATTCCATTGTACATGAGGACCCCAACTTCTTTATCCATTTTTCTCTTTCCTAGGATATTTAAGGTGTAATAAAGTGGGGGTTCTTGTCAACAGAGCAGCCCTGAACTTTGGGGTGCCTGTGTCTTGCTGATTTTTAGTTTTCCCAATTTATACGCCCATGAGTGGAAGTGCCCTATGCTCTCCAAGCTGTGTTTTTTAGATGTTTCAGAACACACCGTACACTTCTCCGGAGTGGCTGTTGGCAATTTACATCCCACCCATCAGCGTAGCAAGGCTCCCATTTCTCCATGGCCGGTCCTGCATTTCTGGTTTGGACAATTTTTTCCGCATGGCCCTTTTGCCCGCTGGGAAGCGAGACTTCTTTGGAGCGCTGATTGGCCTTTCCAGGTTGCTTGGTTGGCCAAAAAGGGCGTATGCGTTTTTTCCTGAATATATTCAGGAAAAAACGCATACGCCCTTTTTGGCCAAGGGCATCATTGTCCACGTTTTGCCGCTTTTCATGTGCTTTCAAGGCGATTCGAATCTACCTCCTGAAATCTGTTTCCTGCAATTCTGCCTTGCTTTCAAAGCCTCTTCGTTGCCTTCCCTTAATATATTTGTGGACGAGAGGTATCATTTAAAACTCTGCAGGTTTGTGAATTGCAGTGCCCCTGAGCTCCATTTTTCAACTCGCTTTTTTGGGAGCTGGCCGCAAAAGCGCAGGATTGCTTCAGGCCCTCTTCTGGTTCTGGGGGGCAGGCTGAGCTTGTGCTTAATTCTTCTTCCTGATGGGAAAATAGAGTGACCTGTGCCTGTCCCAACACCTAGAGCTAGTCTCTCATTGGTTCCCCCTCTTCCCGTTCATCCTCAGGACAAATTGCAACCTGTACGGAACAGGAGGTTAAAGGTGCTGATTCTCCAAGGAGGGAGATGGCTAGTAAATCGGCTGGAATGGCGAACCCGAGCAAAGGAGATGCGAAATGAGGTGCGTTTTAGAAACCTTTCCCGATCACACGGTGTACCATCTTCTGGGTTTCTCATGCCTGTTTTCGACGTAGGAAGATGCCCTTGAACCTGGAGATTTGGGACCCATGGGATGGGTACCATGCAGTACTACTTGAAAGGGTCTGCGTTGGCTCACCCAACCTCACCGAACCTCTCAGCCCCAAGAGTGTCCACCCTTATGTCTCAATCAGCTGTGGGTCTAGATATGGTCAATCCAGGTTGCATCACAGCCCCTGAACGAATTTTGTAAGAATTTCTCTCTCTTTCACTGTCTTTGTTTCACGGGTTTTGAAGAGTAATTTATTTTTATAATGGGGTTTAGCTGCTTTTCACGGCTGTGTTTATGCCGCTTTACACCCCCTTGACTCACTTACAGAGAGATATCAATACATAGGTTTGAAGATTCTTACTAGTCAGATATATTCTTGTGCGGTGAATAGGGGGTGTTGAGTCCAGTTCACTGAAAAAGGAATAGGTCTTGTCTCTTACATATTGGGTTTATGGAACGGTATCGGAGCTAATTTGAAACCCTTGTTTTATGCATCACCCCACCTCCCCTTTCCCGTTCAGCAGCCATAGTGTGTTTCCTAAACGTGTGACTCTGTTCTGTTTTGTAATTCAGTTCAAGTGTAGCGGTTTTTACATTCCCTCTCTAAGTGATATCTTAGGATAAGTGTCTTTTTCTGTGTGACTTATTTCACTTAGAATCGTCGTACCTAAATCCACTCATCGTGCTGCTACTAGCCTTATGACGTTGATTTCATGGCTGAGTGATATTCCATTGTACATGAGGACCCCAACTTCTTTATCCATTTTTCTCTTTCCTAGGATATTTAAGGTGTAATTAAGTGGGGGTTCTTGTCAACAGAGCAGCCCTAAACTTTGGGGTGCCTGTGTCTTGCTGATTTTTAGTGTTCCCAATTTATACGCCCATGAGTGGAAGTGCTCTATGCTCTCCAAGCTGTGTTTTTTAGATGTTTCAGAACACACCGTACACTTCTCCGGAGTGGCTGTTGGCAATTTACATCCCACCCATCAGCGTAGCAAGGCTCCCATTTCTCCATGGCCGGTCCTGCATTTCTGGTTTGGACAATTTTTTCCGCATGGCCCTTTTGCCCGCTGGGAAGCGAGACTTCTTTGGAGCGCTGATTGGCCTTTCCAGGTTGCTTGGTTGGCCAAAAAGGGCGTATGCGTTTTTTCCTGAATATATTCAGGAAAAAACGCATACGCCCTTTTTGGCCAAGGGCATCATTGTCCACGTTCTGCCGCTTTTCATGTGCTTTCAAGGCGATTCGAATCTACCTCCTGAAATCTGTTTCCTGCAATTCTGCCTTGCTTTCAAAGCCTCTTCGTTGCCTTCCCTTAATATATTTGTGGACGAGAGGTATCATTTAAAACTCTGCAGGTTTGTGAATTGCAGTGCCCCTGAGCTCCATTTTTCAACTCGCTTTTTTGGGAGCTGGCCGCAAAAGCGCAGGATTGCTTCAGGCCCTCTTCTGGTTCTGGGGGGCAGGCTGAGCTTGTGCTTAATTCTTCTTCCTGATGGGAAAATAGAGTGACCTGTGCCTGTCCCAACACCTAGAGCTAGTCTCTCATTGGTTCCCCCTCTTCCCGTTCATCCTCAGGACAAATTGCAACCTGTACGGAACAGGAGGTTAAAGGTGCTGATTCTCCAAGGAGGGAGATGGCTAGTAAATCGGCTGGAATGGCGAACCCGAGCAAAGGAGATGAGAAATGAGGTGCGTTTTAGAAACCTTTCCCGATCACACGGTGTACCATCTTCTGGGTTTCTCATGCCTGTTTTCGACGTAGGAAGATGCCCTTGAACCTGGAGATTTGGGACCCATCGGATGGGTACCATGCAGTATTACTTGAAAGGGTCTGCGTTGGCTCACCCAACCTCACCGAAACTCTCAGCCCCAAGAGTGTCCACCCTTATGTCTCAATCAGCTGTGGGTCTAGATATGGTCAATCCAGGTTGCATCACAGCCCCTGAACGAAATGTGTAAGAATTTCTCTGTCTTTCACTGTCTTTGTTTCACGGGTTTTGAAAAGTAATTTATTTTTATAATGGGGTTTAGCTGCTTTTCACGGCTGTGTTTATGCCGCTTTACACCCCCTTGACTCACTTACAGAGAGATATCAATACATAGGTTTGAAGATTCTTACTAGTCAGATATATTCTTGTGTGGTGAATAGGGGGTGTTGAGTCCAGTTCACTGAAAAAGGAATAGGTCTTGTCTCTTACATATTGGGTTTATGGAACGGTATCGGAGCTAATTTGAAAACCTTGTTTTATGCATCACCCCACCTCACCTTTCCCGTTCAGCAGCCATAGTGTGTTTCCTAAACGTGTGACTCTGTTCTGTTTTGTAATTCAGTTCAAGTGTAGCGGTTTTTACATTCCCTCTCTAAGTGATATCTTAGGATAAGTGTCTTTTTCTGTGTGACTTATTTCACTTAGAATCGTCGTACCTAAATCCACTCATCGTGCTGCTACTAGCCTTATGACGTTGATTTCATGGCTGAGTGATATTCCATTGTACATGAGGACCCCAACTTCTTTATCCATTTTTCTCTTTCCTAGGATATTTAAGGTGTAATGAAGTGGGGGTTCTTGTCAACAGAGCAGCCCTAAACTTTGGGGTGCCTGTGTCTTGCTGATTTTTAGTTTTCCCAATTTATACGCCCATGAGTGGAAGTGCCCTATGCTCTCCAAGCTGTGTTTTTTAGATGTTTCAGAACACACCGTACACTTCTCCGGAGTGGCTGTTGGCAATTTACATCCCACCCATCAGCGTAGCAAGGCTCCCATTTCTCCATGGCCGGTCCTGCATTTCTGGTTTGGACACTTTTTTCCGCATGGCCCTTTTGCCCGCTGGGAAGCGAGACTTCTTTGGAGCGCTGATTGGCCTTTCCAGGTTGCTTGGTTGGTCAAAAAGGGCGTATGCGTTTTTTCCTGAATATATTCAGGAAAATACGCATACGCCCTTTTTGGCCAAGGGCATCATTGTCCACGTTTTGCCGCTTTTCATGTGCTTTCAAGGCGATTCGAATCTACCTCCTGAAATCTGTTTCCTGCAATTCTGCCTTGCTTTCAAAGCCTCTTCGTTGCCTTCCCTTAATATATTTGTGGACGAGACGTATCATTTAAAACTCTGCAGGTTTGTGAATTGCAGTGCCCCTGAGCTCCATTTTTCAACTCGCTTTTTTGGGAGCTGGCCGCAAAAGCGCAGGATTGCTTCAGGCCCTCTTCAGGTTCTGGGGGACAGGCTGAGCTTGTGCTTAATTCTTCTTCCTGATGAGAAAATAGAGTGACCTGTGCCTGTCCCAACACCTAGAGCTAGTCTCTCATTGGTTCCCCCTCTTCCCGTTCATCCTCAGGACAAATTGCAACCTGTACGGAACAGGAGGTTAAAGGTGCTGATTCTCCAAGGAGGGAGATGGCTAGTAAATCGGCTGGAATGGCGAACCCGAGCAAAGGAGATGAGAAATGAGGTGCGTTTTAGAAACCTTTCCCGATCACACGGTGTACCATCTTCTGGGTTTCTCATGCCTGTTTTCGACGTAGGAAGATGCCCTTGAACCTGGAGATTTGGGACCCATGGGATGGGTACCATGCAGTATTACTTGAAAGGGTCTGCGTTGGCTCACCCAACCTCACCGAACCTCTCAGCCCCAAGAGTGTCCACCCTTATGTCTCAATCAGCTGTGGGTCTAGATATGGTCAATCCAGGTTGCATCACAGCACCTGAACGAATTTTGTAAGAATTTCTCTCTCTTTCACTGTCTTTGTTTCACGGGTTTTGAAGAGTAATTTATTTTTATAATGGGGTTTAGCTGCTTTTCACGGCTGTGTTTATGCCGCTTTACACCCCCTTGACTCACTTACAGAGAGATATCAATACATAGGTTTGAAGATTCTTACTAGTCAGATATATTCTTGTGCGGTGAATAAGGGGTGTTGAGTCCAGTTCACTGAAAAAGGAATAGGTCTTGTCTCTTACATATTGGGTTTATGGAACGGTATCGGAGCTAATTTGAAACCCTTGTTTTATGCATCACCCAACCTCCCCTTTCCCGTTCAGCAGCCATAGTGTGTTTTCTAAACGTGTGACTCTGTTCTGTTTTGTAATTCATTTCAAGTGTAGCGGTTTTTACATTCCCTCTCTAAGTGATATCTTAGGATAAGTGTCTTTTTCTGTGTGACTTATTTCACTTAGAATCGTCGTACCTAAATCCACTCATCCTGCTGCTACTAGCCTTATGACGTTGATTTCATGGCTGAGTGATATTCCACTGTACATGAGGACCCCAACTTCTTTATCCATTTTTCTCTTTCCTAGGATATTTAAGGTGTAATGAAGTGGGGGATCTTGTCAACAGAGCAGCCCTAAACTTTGGGGTGCCTGTGTCTTGCTGATTTTTAGTGTTCCCAATTTATACGCCCATGAGTGGAAGTGCCCTATGCTCTCCAAGCTGTGTTTTTTAGATGTTTCAGAACACACCGTACACTTTTCCGGAGTGGCTGTTGGCAATTTACATCCCACCCATCAGCGTAGCAAGGCTCCCATTTCTCCATGGCCGGTCCTGCATTTCTGGTTTGAACACTTTTTTCCGCATGGCCCTTTTGCCCGCTGGGAAGCGAGACTTCTTTGGAGCGCTGATTGGCCTTTCCAGGTTGCTTGGTTGGTCAAAAAGGGCGTATGCGTTTTTTCCTGAATATATTCAGGAAAAAACGCATACGCCCTTTTTGGCCAAGGGCATCATTGTCCACGTTTTGCCGCTTTTCATGTGCTTTCAAGGCGATTCGAATCTACCTCCTGAAATCTGTTTCCTGCAATTCTGCCTTGCTTTCAAAGCCTCTTCGTTGCCTTCCCTTAATATATTTGTGGACGAGACGTATCATTTAAAACTCTGCAGGTTTGTGAATTGCAGTGCCCCTGAGCTCCATTTTTCAACTCGCTTTTTTGGGAGCTGGCCGCAAAAGCGCAGGATTGCTTCAGGCCCTCTTCAGGTTCTGGGGGACAGGCTGAGCTTGTGCTTAATTCTTCTTCCTGATGGGAAAATAGAGTGACCTGTGCCTGTCTCAACACCTAGAGCTAGTCTCTCATTGGTTCCCCCTCTTCCCGTTCATCCTCAGGACAAATTGCAACCTGTACGGAACAGGAGGTTAAAGGTGCTGATTCTCCAAGAGGGAGATGGCTAGTAAATCGGCTGGAATGGCGAACCCGAGCAAAGGAGATGAGAAATGAGGTGCGTTTTAGAAACCTTTCCCGATCACACGGTGTATCATCTTCTGGGTTTCTCATGCCTGTTTTCGACGTAGGAAGATGCCCTTGAACCTGGAGATTTGGGACCCATGGGATGGGTACCATGCAGTATTACTTGAAAGGGTCTGCGTTGGCTCACCCAACCTCACCGAACCTCTCAGCCCCAAGAGTGTCCACCCTTATGTCTCAATCAGCTGTGGGTCTAGATATGGTCAATCCAGGTTGCATCACAGCCCCTGAACGAATTTTGTAAGAATTTCTCTCTCTTTCACTGTCTTTGTTTCACGGGTTTTGAAGAGTAATTTATTTTTATAATGGGGTTTAGCTGCTTTTCACGGCTGTGTTTATGCCGCTTTACACCCCCTTGACTCACTTACAGAGAGATATCAATACATAGGTTTGAAGATTCTTACTAGTCAGATATATTCTTGTGTGGTGAATAAGGGGTGTTGAGTCCAGTTCACTGAAAACGGAATAGGTCTTGTCTCTTACATATTGGGTTTATGGAACGGTATCGGAGCTAATTTGAAACCCTTGTTTTATGCATCACCCCACCTCACCTTTCCCGTTCAGCAGCCACAGTGTGTTTCCTAAACGTGTGACTCTGTTCTGTTTTGTAATTCAGTTCAAGTGTAGCGGTTTTTACATTCCCTCTCTAAGTGATATCTTAGGATAAGTGTCTTTTTCTGTGTGATTTATTTCACTTAGAATCGTCGTACCTAAATCCACTCATCGTGCTGCTACTAGCCTTATGACGTTGATTTCATGGCTGAGTGATATTCCATTGTACATGAGGACCCCAACTTCTTTATCCATTTTTCTCTTTCCTAGGATATTTAAGGTGTAATGAATGGGGGTTCTTGTCAACAGAGCAGCCCTAAACTTTGGGGTGCCTGTGTCTTGCTGATTTTTAGTTTTCCCAATTTATACGCCCATGAGTGGAAGTGCCCTATGCTCTCCAAGCTGTGTTCTTTAGATGTTTCAGAACACACCGTACACTTCTCCGGAGTGGCTGTTGGCAATTTACATCCCACCCATCAGCGTAGCAAGGCTCCCATTTCTCCATGGCCGGTCCTGCATTTCTGGTTTGGACACTTTTTTCCGCATGGCCCTTTTGCCCGCTGGGAAGCGAGACTTCTTTGGAGCGCTGATTGGCCTTTCCAGGTTGCTTGGTTGGCCAAAAAGGGCGTATGCGTTTTTTCCTGAATATATTCAGGAAAAAACGCATACGCCCTTTTTGGCCAAGGGCATCATTGTCCACGTTTTGCCGCTTTTCATGTGCTTTCAAGGCGATTCGAATCTACCTCCTGAAATCTGTTTCCTGCAATTCTGCCTTGCTTTCAAAGCCTCTTCGTTGCCTTCCCTTAATATATTTGTGGACGAGAGGTATCATTTAAAACTCTGCAGGTTTGTGAATTGCAGTGCCCCTGAGCTCCATTTTTCAACTCGCTTTTTTGGGAGCTGGCCGCAAAAGCGCAGGATTGCTTCAGGCCCTCTTCTGGTTCTGGGGGGCAGGCTGAGCTTGTGCTTAATTCTTCTTCCTGATGGGAAAATAGAGTGACCTGTGCCTGTCCCAACACCTAGAGCTAGTCTCTCATTGGTTCCCCCTCTTCCCGTTCATCCTCAGGACAAATTGCAACCTGTACGGAACAGGAGGTTAAAGGTGCTGATTCTCCAAGGAGGGAGATGGCTAGTAAATCGGCTGGAATGGCGAACCCGAGCAAAGGAGATGAGAAATGAGGTGCGTTTTAGAAACCTTTCCCGATCACACGGTGTACCATCTTCTGGGTTTCTCATGCCTGTTTTCGACGTAGGAAGATGCCCTTGAACCTGGAGATTTGGGACCCATGGGATGGGTACCATGCAGTATTACTTGAAAGGGTCTGCGTTGGCTCACCCAACCTCACCGAACCTCTCAGCCCCAAGAGTGTCCACCCTTATGTCTCAAACAGCTGTGGGTCTAGATATGGTCAATCCAGGTTGCATCACAGCCCCTGAACGAATTTTGTAAGAATTTCTCTCTCTTTCACTGTCTTTGTTTCACGGGTTTTGAAGAGTAATTTATTTTTATAATGGGGTTTAGCTGCTTTTCACGGCTGTGTTTATGCCGCTTTACACCCCCTTGACTCACTTACAGAGAGATATCAATACATAGGTTTGAAGATTCTTACTAGTCAGATATATTCTTGTGCGGTGAATAAGGGGTGTTGAGTCCAGTTCACTGAAAAAGGAATAGGTCTTGTCTCTTACATATTGGGTTTATGGAACGGTATCGGAGCTAATTTGAAACCCTTGTTTTATGCATCACCCCACCTCCCCTTTCCCGTTCAGCAGCCATAGTGTGTTTTCTAAACGTGTGACTCTGTTCTGTTTTGTAATTCATTTCAAGTGTAGCGGTTTTCACATTCCCTCTCTAAGTGATATCTTAGGATAAGTGTCTTTTTCTGTGTGACTTATTTCACTTAGAATCGTCGTACCTAAATCCACTCATCGTGCTGCTACTAGCCTTATGAGGTTGATTTCATGGCTGAGTGATATTCCATTGTACATGAGGACCCCAACTTCTTTATCCATTTTTCTCTTTCCTAGGATATTTAAGGTGTAATGAAGTGGGGGTTCTTGTCAACAGAGCAGCCCTAAACTTTGGGGTGCCTGTGTCTTGCTGATTTTTAGTTTTCCCAATTTATACGCCCATGAGTGGAAGTGCCCTATGCTCTCCAAGCTGTGTTTTTTAGATGTTTCAGAACACACCGTACACTTCTCCGGAGTGGCTGTTGGCAATTTACATCCCACCCATCAGCGTAGCAAGGCTCCCATTTCTCCATGGCCGGTCCTGCATTTCTGGCTTGGACACTTTTTTCCGCATGGCCCTTTTGCCCGCTGGGAAGCGAGACTTCTTTGGAGCGCTGATTGGCCTTTCCAGGTTGCTTGGTTGGCCAAAAAGGGCGTATGCGTTTTTTCCTGAATATATTCAGGAAAAAACGCATACGCCCTTTTTGGCCAAGGGCATCATTGTCCACGTTTTGCCGCTTTTCATGTGCTTTCAAGGCGATTCGAATCTACCTCCTGAAATCTGTTTCCTGCAATTCTGCCTTGCTTTCAAAGCCTCTTCGTTGCCTTCCCTTAATATATTTGTGGACGAGAGGTATCATTTAAAACTCTGCAGGTTTGTGAATTGCAGTGCCCCTGAGCTCCATTTTTCAACTCGCTTTTTTGGGAGCTGGCCGCAAAAGCGCAGGATTGCTTCAGGCCCTCTTCTGGTTCTGGGGGGCAGGCTGAGCTTGTGCTTAATTCTTCTTCCTGATGGGAAAATAGAGTGACCTGTGCCTGTCCCAACACCTAGAGCTAGTCTCTCATTGGTTCCCCCTCTTCCCGTTCATCCTCAGGACAAATTGCAACCTGTACGGAACAGGAGGTTAAAGGTGCTGATTCTCCAAGGAGGGAGATGGCTAGTAAATCGGCTGGAATGGCGAACCCGAGCAAAGGAGATGAGAAATGAGGTGCGTTTTAGAAACCTTTCCCGATCACACGGTGTACCATCTTCTGGGTTTCTCATGCCTGTTTTCGACGTAGGAAGATGCCCTTGAACCTGGAGATTTGGGACCCATGGGATGGGTACCATGCAGTATTACTTGAAAGGGTCTGCGTTGGCTCACCCAACCTCACCGAACCTCTCAGCCCCAAGAGTGTCCACCCTTATGTCTCAATCAGCTGTGGGTCTAGATATGGTCAATCCAGGTTGCATCACAGCCCCTGAACGAATTTTGTAAGAATTTCTCTCTCTTTCACTGTCTTTGTTTCACGGGTTTTGAAGAGTAATTTATTTTTATAATGGGGTTTAGCTGCTTTTCACGGCTGTGTTTATGCCGCTTTACACCCCCTTGACTCACTTACAGAGAGATATCAATACATAGGTTTGAAGATTCTTACTAGTCAGATATATTCTTGTGCGGTGAATAAGGGGTGTTGAGTCCAGTTCACTGAAAAAGGAATAGGTCTTGTCTCTTACATATTGGGTTTATGGAACGGTATCGGAGCTAATTTGAAACCCTTGTTTTATGCATCACCCCACCTCCCCTTTCCCGTTCAGCAGCCATAGTGTGTTTTCTAAACGTGTGACTCTGTTCTGTTTTGTAATTCATTTCAAGTGTAGCGGTTTTTACATTCCCTCTCTAAGTGATATCTTAGGATAAGTGTCTTTTTCTGTGTGACTTATTTCACTTAGAATCGTCGTACCTAAATCCACTCATCGTGCTGCTACTAGCCTTATGAGGTTGATTTCATGGCTGAGTGATATTCCATTGTACATGAGGACCCCAACTTCTTTATCCATTTTTCTCTTTCCTAGGATATTTAAGGTGTAATGAAGTGGGGGTTCTTGTCAACAGAGCAGCCCTAAACTTTGGGGTGCCTGTGTCTTGCTGATTTTTAGTTTTCCCAATTTATACGCCCATGAGTGGAAGTGCCCTATGCTCTCCAAGCTGTGTTTTTTAGATGTTTCAGAACACACCGTACACTTCTCCGGAGTGGCTGTTGGCAATTTACATCCCACCCATCAGCGTAGCAAGGCTCCCATTTCTCCATGGCCGGTCCTGCATTTCTGGCTTGGACACTTTTTTCCGCATGGCCCTTTTGCCCGCTGGGAAGCGAGACTTCTTTGGAGCGCTGATTGGCCTTTCCAGGTTGCTTGGTTGGCCAAAAAGGGCGTATGCGTTTTTTCCTGAATATATTCAGGAAAAAACGCATACGCCCTTTTTGGCCAAGGGCATCATTGTCCACGTTTTGCCGCTTTTCATGTGCTTTCAAGGCGATTCGAATCTACCTCCTGAAATCTGTTTCCTGCAATTCTGCCTTGCTTTCAAAGCCTCTTCGTTGCCTTCCCTTAATATATTTGTGGACGAGAGGTATCATTTAAAACTCTGCAGGTTTGTGAATTGCAGTGCCCCTGAGCTCCATTTTTCAACTCGCTTTTTTGGGAGCTGGCCGCAAAAGCGCAGGATTGCTTCAGGCCCTCTTCTGGTTCTGGGGGGCAGGCTGAGCTTGTGCTTAATTCTTCTTCCTGATGGGAAAATAGAGTGACCTGTGCCTGTCCCAACACCTAGAGCTAGTCTCTCATTGGTTCCCCCTCTTCCCGTTCATCCTCAGGACAAATTGCAACCTGTACGGAACAGGAGGTTAAAGGTGCTGATTCTCCAAGGAGGGAGATGGCTAGTAAATCGGCTGGAATGGCGAACCCGAGCAAAGGAGATGAGAAATGAGGTGCGTTTTAGAAACCTTTCCCGATCACACGGTGTACCATCTTCTGGGTTTCTCATGCCTGTTTTCGACGTAGGAAGATGCCCTTGAACCTGGAGATTTGGGACCCATGGGATGGGTACCATGCAGTATTACTTGAAAGGGTCTGCGTTGGCTCACCCAACCTCACCGAACCTCTCAGCCCCAAGAGTGTCCACCCTTATGTCTCAATCAGCTGTGGGTCTAGATATGGTCAATCCAGGTTGCATCACAGCCCCTGAACGAATTTTGTAAGAATTTCTCTCTCTTTCACTGTCTTTGTTTCACGGGTTTTGAAGAGTAATTTATTTTTATAATGGGGTTTAGCTGCTTTTCACGGCTGTGTTTATGCCGCTTTACACCCCCTTGACTCACTTACAGAGAGATATCAATACATAGGTTTGAAGATTCTTACTAGTCAGATATATTCTTGTGCGGTGAATAAGGGGTGTTGAGTCCAGTTCACTGAAAAAGGAATAGGTCTTGTCTCTTACATATTGGGTTTATGGAACGGTATCGGAGCTAATTTGAAACCCTTGTTTTATGCATCACCCCACCTCCCCTTTCCCGTTCAGCAGCCATAGTGTGTTTTCTAAACGTGTGACTCTGTTCTGTTTTGTAATTCATTTCAAGTGTAGCGGTTTTTACATTCCCTCTCTAAGTGATATCTTAGGATAAGTGTCTTTTTCTGTGTGACTTATTTCACTTAGAATCGTCGTACCTAAATCCACTCATCGTGCTGCTACTAGCCTTATGAGGTTGATTTCATGGCTGAGTGATATTCCATTGTACATGAGGACCCCAACTTCTTTATCCATTTTTCTCTTTCCTAGGATATTTAAGGTGTAATGAAGTGGGGGTTCTTGTCAACAGAGCAGCCCTAAACTTTGGGGTGCCTGTGTCTTGCTGATTTTTAGTTTTCCCAATTTATACGCCCATGAGTGGAAGTGCCCTATGCTCTCCAAGCTGTGTTTTTTAGATGTTTCAGAACACACCGTACACTTCTCCGGAGTGGCTGTTGGCAATTTACATCCCACCCATCAGCGTAGCAAGGCTCCCATTTCTCCATGGCCGGTCCTGCATTTCTGGCTTGGACACTTTTTTCCGCATGGCCCTTTTGCCCGCTGGGAAGCGAGACTTCTTTGGAGCGCTGATTGGCCTTTCCAGGTTGCTTGGTTGGCCAAAAAGGGCGTATGCGTTTTTTCCTGAATATATTCAGGAAAAAACGCATACGCCCTTTTTGGCCAAGGGCATCATTGTCCACGTTTTGCCGCTTTTCATGTGCTTTCAAGGCGATTCGAATCTACCTCCTGAAATCTGTTTCCTGCAATTCTGCCTTGCTTTCAAAGCCTCTTCGTTGCCTTCCCTTAATATATTTGTGGACGAGAGGTATCATTTAAAACTCTGCAGGTTTGTGAATTGCAGTGCCCCTGAGCTCCATTTTTCAACTCGCTTTTTTGGGAGCTGGCCGCAAAAGCGCAGGATTGCTTCAGGCCCTCTTCTGGTTCTGGGGGGCAGGCTGAGCTTGTGCTTAATTCTTCTTCCTGATGGGAAAATAGAGTGACCTGTGCCTGTCCCAACACCTAGAGCTAGTCTCTCATTGGTTCCCCCTCTTCCCGTTCATCCTCAGGACAAATTGCAACCTGTACGGAACAGGAGGTTAAAGGTGCTGATTCTCCAAGGAGGGAGATGGCTAGTAAATCGGCTGGAATGGCGAACCCGAGCAAAGGAGATGAGAAATGAGGTGCGTTTTAGAAACCTTTCCCGATCACACGGTGTACCATCTTCTGGGTTTCTCATGCCTGTTTTCGACATAGGAAGATGCCCTTGAACCTGGAGATTTGGGACCCATGGGATGGGTACCATGCAGTATTACTTGAAAGGGTCTGCGTTGGCTCACCCAACCTCACCGAACCTCTCAGCCCCAAGAGTGTCCACCCTTATGTCTCAATCAGCTGTGGGTCTAGATATGGTCAATCCAGGTTGCATCACAGCCCCTGAACGAATTTTGTAAGAATTTCTCTCTCTTTCACTGTCTTTGTTTCACGGGTTTTGAAGAGTAATTTATTTTTATAATGGGGTTTAGCTGCTTTTCACGGCTGTGTTTATGCCGCTTTACACCCCCTTGACTCACTTACAGAGAGATATCAATACATAGGTTTGAAGATTCTTACTAGTCAGATATATTCTTGTGCGGTGAATAAGGGGTGTTGAGTCCAGTTCACTGAAAAAGGAATAGGTCTTGTCTCTTACATATTGGGTTTATGGAACGGTATCGGAGCTAATTTGAAACCCTTGTTTTATGCATCACCCCACCTCCCCTTTCCCGTTCAGCAGCCATAGTGTGTTTTCTAAACGTGTGACTCTGTTCTGTTTTGTAATTCATTTCAAGTGTAGCGGTTTTTACATTCCCTCTCTAAGTGATATCTTAGGATAAGTGTCTTTTTCTGTGTGACTTATTTCACTTAGAATCGTCGTACCTAAATCCACTCATCGTGCTGCTACTAGCCTTATGAGGTTGATTTCATGGCTGAGTGATATTCCATTGTACATGAGGACCCCAACTTCTTTATCCATTTTTCTCTTTCCTAGGATATTTAAGGTGTAATGAAGTGGGGGTTCTTGTCAACAGAGCAGCCCTAAACTTTGGGGTGCCTGTGTCTTGCTGATTTTTAGTTTTCCCAATTTATACGCCCATGAGTGGAAGTGCCCTATGCTCTCCAAGCTGTGTTTTTTAGATGTTTCAGAACACACCGTACACTTCTCCGGAGTGGCTGTTGGCAATTTACATCCCACCCATCAGCGTAGCAAGGCTCCCATTTCTCCATGGCCGGTCCTGCATTTCTGGCTTGGACACTTTTTTCCGCATGGCCCTTTTGCCCGCTGGGAAGCGAGACTTCTTTGGAGCGCTGATTGGCCTTTCCAGGTTGCTTGGTTGGCCAAAAAGGGCGTATGCGTTTTTTCCTGAATATATTCAGGAAAAAACGCATACGCCCTTTTTGGCCAAGGGCATCATTGTCCACGTTTTGCCGCTTTTCATGTGCTTTCAAGGCGATTCGAATCTACCTCCTGAAATCTGTTTCCTGCAATTCTGCCTTGCTTTCAAAGCCTCTTCGTTGCCTTCCCTTAATATATTTGTGGACGAGAGGTATCATTTAAAACTCTGCAGGTTTGTGAATTGCAGTGCCCCTGAGCTCCATTTTTCAACTCGCTTTTTTGGGAGCTGGCCGCAAAAGCGCAGGATTGCTTCAGGCCCTCTTCTGGTTCTGGGGGGCAGGCTGAGCTTGTGCTTAATTCTTCTTCCTGATGGGAAAATAGAGTGACCTGTGCCTGTCCCAACACCTAGAGCTAGTCTCTCATTGGTTCCCCCTCTTCCCGTTCATCCTCAGGACAAATTGCAACCTGTACGGAACAGGAGGTTAAAGGTGCTGATTCTCCAAGGAGGGAGATGGCTAGTAAATCGGCTGGAATGGCGAACCCGAGCAAAGGAGATGAGAAATGAGGTGCGTTTTAGAAACCTTTCCCGATCACACGGTGTACCATCTTCTGGGTTTCTCATGCCTGTTTTCGACGTAGGAAGATGCCCTTGAACCTGGAGATTTGGGACCCATGGGATGGGTACCATGCAGTATTACTTGAAAGGGTCTGCGTTGGCTCACCCAACCTCACCGAACCTCTCAGCCCCAAGAGTGTCCACCCTTATGTCTCAATCAGCTGTGGGTCTAGATATGGTCAATCCAGGTTGCATCACAGCCCCTGAACGAATTTTGTAAGAATTTCTCTCTCTTTCACTGTCTTTGTTTCACGGGTTTTGAAAAGTAATTTATTTTTATAATGGGGTTTAGCTGCTTTTCACGGCTGTGTTTATGCCGCTTTACACCCCCTTGACTCACTTACAGAGAGATATCAATACATAGGTTTGAAGATTCTTACTAGTCAGATATATTCTTGTGCGGTGAATAGGGGGTGTTGAGTCCAGTTCACTGAAAAAGGAATAGGTCTTGTCTCTTACATATTGGGTTTATGGAACGGTATCGGAGCTAATTTGAAACCCTTGTTTTATGCATCACCCCACCTCACCTTTCCCGTTCAGCAGCCATAGTGTGTTTCCTAAACGTGTGACTCTGTTCTGTTTTGTAATTCAGTTCAAGTGTAGCGGTTTTTACATTCCCTCTCTAAGTGATATCTTATGATAAGTGTCTTTTTCTGTGTGACTTATTTCACTTAGAATCGTCGTACCTAAATCCACTCATCGTGCTGCTACTAGCCTTATGACGTTGATTTCATGGCTGAGTGATATTCCATGGTACATGAGGACCCCAACTTCTTTATCCATTTTTCTCTTTCCTAGGATATTTAAGGTGTAATGAAGTGGGGGTTCTTGTCAACAGAGCAGCCCTAAACTTTGGGGTGCCTGTGTCTTGCTGATTTTTAGTTTTCCCAATATATACGCCCATGAGTGGAAGTGCCCTATGCTCTCCAAGCTGTGTTTTTTAGATGTTTCAGAACACACCGTACACTTCTCCGGAGTGGCTGTTGGCAATTTACATCCCACCCATCAGCGTAGCAAGGCTCCCATTTCTCCATGGCCGGTCCTGCATTTCTGGTTTGGACACTTTTTTCCGCATGGCTCTTTTGCCCGCTGGGAAGCGAGACTTCTTTGGAGCGCTGATTGGCCTTTCCAGGTTGCTTGGTTGGCCAAAAAGGGCGTATGCGTTTTTTCCTGAATATATTCAGGAAAAAACGCATACGCCCTTTTTGGCCAAGGGCATCATTGTCCACGTTTTGCCGCTTTTCATGTGCTTTCAAGGCGATTCGAATCTACCTCCTGAAATCTGTTTCCTGCAATTCTGCCTTGCTTTCAAAGCCTCTTCGTTGCCTTCCCTTAATATATTTGTGGACGAGAGGTATCATTTAAAACTCTGCAGGTTTGTGAATTGCAGTGCCCCTGAGCTCCATTTTTCAACTCGCTTTTTTGGGAGCTGGCCGCAAAAGCGCAGGATTGCTTCAGGCCCTCTTCTGGTTCTGGGGGGCAGGCTGAGCTTGTGCTTAATTCTTCTTCCTGATGGGAAAATAGAGTGACCTGTGCCTGTCCCAACACCTAGAGCTAGTCTCTCATTGGTTCCCCCTCTTCCCGTTCATCCTCAGGACAAATTGCAACCTGTACGGAACAGGAGGTTAAAGGTGCTGATTCTCCAAGGAGGGAGATGGCTAGTAAATCGGCTGGAATGGCGAACCCGAGCAAAGGAGATGAGAAATGAGGTGCGTTTTAGAAACCTTTCCCGATCACACGGTGTACCATCTTCTGGGTTTCTCATGCCTGTTTTCGACGTAGGAAGATGCCCTTGAACCTGGAGATTTGGGACCCATGGGATGGGTACCATGCAGTATTACTTGAAAGGGTCTGCGTTGGCTCACCCAACCTCACCGAACCTCTCAGCCCCAAGAGTGTCCACCCTTATGTCTCAATCAGCTGTGGGTCTAGATATGGTCAATCCAGGTTGCATCACAGCCCCTGAACGAATTTTGTAAGAATTTCTCTCTCTTTCACTGTCTTTGTTTCACGGGTTTTGAAGAGTAATTTATTTTTATAATGGGGTTTAGCTGCTTTTCACGGCTGTGTTTATGCCGCTTTACACCCCCTTGACTCACTTACAGAGAGATATCAATACATAGGTTTGAAGATTCTTACTAGTCAGATATATTCTTGTGCGGTGAATAAGGGGTGTTGAGTCCAGTTCACTGAAAAAGGAATAGGTCTTGTCTCTTACATATTGGGTTTATGGAACGGTATCGGAGCTAATTTGAAACCCTTGTTTTATGCATCACCCCACCTCCCCTTTCCCGTTCAGCAGCCATAGTGTGTTTTCTAAACGTGTGACTCTGTTCTGTTTTGTAATTCATTTCAAGTGTAGCGGTTTTTACATTCCCTCTCTAAGTGATATCTTAGGATAAGTGTCTTTTTCTGTGTGACTTATTTCACTTAGAATCGTCGTACCTAAATCCACTCATCGTGCTGCTACTAGCCTTATGAGGTTGATTTCATGGCTGAGTGATATTCCATTGTACATGAGGACCCCAACTTCTTTATCCATTTTTCTCTTTCCTAGGATATTTAAGGTGTAATGAAGTGGGGGTTCTTGTCAACAGAGCAGCCCTAAACTTTGGGGTGCCTGTGTCTTGCTGATTTTTAGTTTTCCCAATTTATACGCCCATGAGTGGAAGTGCCCTATGCTCTCCAAGCTGTGTTTTTTAGATGTTTCAGAACACACCGTACACTTCTCCGGAGTGGCTGTTGGCAATTTACATCCCACCCATCAGCGTAGCAAGGCTCCCATTTCTCCATGGCCGGTCCTGCATTTCTGGCTTGGACACTTTTTTCCGCATGGCCCTTTTGCCCGCTGGGAAGCGAGACTTCTTTGGAGCGCTGATTGGCCTTTCCAGGTTGCTTGGTTGGCCAAAAAGGGCGTATGCGTTTTTTCCTGAATATATTCAGGAAAAAACGCATACGCCCTTTTTGGCCAAGGGCATCATTGTCCACGTTTTGCCGCTTTTCATGTGCTTTCAAGGCGATTCGAATCTACCTCCTGAAATCTGTTTCCTGCAATTCTGCCTTGCTTTCAAAGCCTCTTCGTTGCCTTCCCTTAATATATTTGTGGACGAGAGGTATCATTTAAAACTCTGCAGGTTTGTGAATTGCAGTGCCCCTGAGCTCCATTTTTCAACTCGCTTTTTTGGGAGCTGGCCGCAAAAGCGCAGGATTGCTTCAGGCCCTCTTCTGGTTCTGGGGGGCAGGCTGAGCTTGTGCTTAATTCTTCTTCCTGATGGGAAAATAGAGTGACCTGTGCCTGTCCCAACACCTAGAGCTAGTCTCTCATTGGTTCCCCCTCTTCCCGTTCATCCTCAGGACAAATTGCAACCTGTACGGAACAGGAGGTTAAAGGTGCTGATTCTCCAAGGAGGGAGATGGCTAGTAAATCGGCTGGAATGGCGAACCCGAGCAAAGGAGATGAGAAATGAGGTGCGTTTTAGAAACCTTTCCCGATCACACGGTGTACCATCTTCTGGGTTTCTCATGCCTGTTTTCGACGTAGGAAGATGCCCTTGAACCTGGAGATTTGGGACCCATCGGATGGGTACCATGCAGTATTACTTGAAAGGGTCTGCGTTGGCTCACCCAACCTCACCGAACCTCTCAGCCCCAAGAGTGTCCACCCTTATGTCTCAATCAGCTGTGGGTCTAGATATGGTCAATCCAGGTTGCATCACAGCCCCTGAACGAATTTTGTAAGAATTTCTCTCTCTTTCACTGTCTTTGTTTCACGGGTTTTGAAAAGTAATTTATTTTTATAATGGGGTTTAGCTGCTTTTCACGGCTGTGTTTATGCCGCTTTACACCCCCTTGACTCACTTACAGAGAGATATCAATACATAGGTTTGAAGATTCTTACTAGTCAGATATATTCTTGTGCGGTGAATAGGGGGTGTTGAGTCCAGTTCACTGAAAAAGGAATAGGTCTTGTCTCTTACATATTGGGTTTATGGAACGGTATCGGAGCTAATTTGAAACCCTTGTTTTATGCATCACCCCACCTCACCTTTCCCGTTCAGCAGCCATAGTGTGTTTCCTAAACGTGTGACTCTGTTCTGTTTTGTAATTCAGTTCAAGTGTAGCGGTTTTTACATTCCCTCTCTAAGTGATATCTTATGATAAGTGTCTTTTTCTGTGTGACTTATTTCACTTAGAATCGTCGTACCTAAATCCACTCATCGTGCTGCTACTAGCCTTATGACGTTGATTTCATGGCTGAGTGATATTCCATGGTACATGAGGACCCCAACTTCTTTATCCATTTTTCTCTTTCCTAGGATATTTAAGGTGTAATGAAGTGGGGGTTCTTGTCAACAGAGCAGCCCTAAACTTTGGGGTGCCTGTGTCTTGCTGATTTTTAGTTTTCCCAATATATACGCCCATGAGTGGAAGTGCCCTATGCTCTCCAAGCTGTGTTTTTTAGATGTTTCAGAACACACCGTACACTTCTCCGGAGTGGCTGTTGGCAATTTACATCCCACCCATCAGCGTAGCAAGGCTCCCATTTCTCCATGGCCGGTCCTGCATTTCTGGTTTGGACACTTTTTTCCGCATGGCTCTTTTGCCCGCTGGGAAGCGAGACTTCTTTGGAGCGCTGATTGGCCTTTCCAGGTTGCTTGGTTGGCCAAAAAGGGCGTATGCGTTTTTTCCTGAATATATTCAGGAAAAAACGCATACGCCCTTTTTGGCCAAGGGCATCATTGTCCACGTTTTGCCGCTTTTCATGTGCTTTCAAGGCGATTCGAATCTACCTCCTGAAATCTGTTTCCTGCAATTCTGCCTTGCTTTCAAAGCCTCTTCGTTGCCTTCCCTTAATATATTTGTGGACGAGAGGTATCATTTAAAACTCTGCAGGTTTGTGAATTGCAGTGCCCCTGAGCTCCATTTTTCAACTCGCTTTTTTGGGAGCTGGCCGCCAAAGCGCAGGATTGCTTCAGGCCCTCTTCTGGTTCTGGGGGGCAGGCTGAGCTTGTGCTTAATTCTTCTTCCTGATGGGAAAATAGAGTGACCTGTGCCTGTCCCAACACCTAGAGCTAGTCTCTCATTGGTTCCCCCTCTTCCCGTTCATCCTCAGGACAAATTGCAACCTGTACGGAACAGGAGGTTAAAGGTGCTGATTCTCCAAGGAGGGAGATGGCTAGTAAATCGGCTGGAATGGCGAACCCGAGCAAAGGAGATGAGAAATGAGGTGCGTTTTAGAAACCTTTCCCGATCACACGGTGTACCATCTTCTGGGTTTCTCATGCCTGTTTTCGACGTAGGAAGATGCCCTTGAACCTGGAGATTTGGGACCCATGGGATGGGTACCATGCAGTATTACTTGAAAGGGTCTGCGTTGGCTCACCCAACCTCACCGAACCTCTCAGCCCCAAGAGTGTCCACCCTTATGTCTCAATCAGCTGTGGGTCTAGATATGGTCAATCCAGGTTGCATCACAGCCCCTGAACGAATTTTGTAAGAATTTCTCTCTCTTTCACTGTCTTTGTTTCACGGGTTTTGAAGAGTAATTTATTTTTATAATGGGGTTTAGCTGCTTTTCACGGCTGTGTTTATGCCGCTTTACACCCCCTTGACTCACTTACAGAGAGATATCAATACATAGGTTTGAAGATTCTTACTAGTCAGATATATTCTTGTGCGGTGAATAAGGGGTGTTGAGTCCAGTTCACTGAAAAAGGAATAGGTCTTGTCTCTTACATATTGGGTTTATGGAACGGTATCGGAGCTAATTTGAAACCCTTGTTTTATGCATCACCCCACCTCCCCTTTCCCGTTCAGCAGCCATAGTGTGTTTTCTAAACGTGTGACTCTGTTCTGTTTTGTAATTCATTTCAAGTGTAGCGGTTTTTACATTCCCTCTCTAAGTGATATCTTAGGATAAGTGTCTTTTTCTGTGTGACTTATTTCACTTAGAATCGTCGTACCTAAATCCACTCATCGTGCTGCTACTAGCCTTATGAGGTTGATTTCATGGCTGAGTGATATTCCATTGTACATGAGGACCCCAACTTCTTTATCCATTTTTCTCTTTCCTAGGATATTTAAGGTGTAATGAAGTGGGGGTTCTTGTCAACAGAGCAGCCCTAAACTTTGGGGTGCCTGTGTCTTGCTGATTTTTAGTTTTCCCAATTTATACGCCCATGAGTGGAAGTGCCCTATGCTCTCCAAGCTGTGTTTTTTAGATGTTTCAGAACACACCGTACACTTCTCCGGAGTGGCTGTTGGCAATTTACATCCCACCCATCAGCGTAGCAAGGCTCCCATTTCTCCATGGCCGGTCCTGCATTTCTGGCTTGGACACTTTTTTCCACATGGCCCTTTTGCCCGCTGGGAAGCGAGACTTCTTTGGAGCGCTGATTGGCCTTTCCAGGTTGCTTGGTTGGCCAAAAAGGGCGTATGCGTTTTTTCCTGAATATATTCAGGAAAAAACGCATACGCCCTTTTTGGCCAAGGGCATCATTGTCCACGTTTTGCCGCTTTTCATGTGCTTTCAAGGCGATTCGAATCTACCTCCTGAAATCTGTTTCCTGCAATTCTGCCTTGCTTTCAAAGCCTCTTCGTTGCCTTCCCTTAATATATTTGTGGACGAGAGGTATCATTTAAAACTCTGCAGGTTTGTGAATTGCAGTGCCCCTGAGCTCCATTTTTCAACTCGCTTTTTTGGGAGCTGGCCGCAAAAGCGCAGGATTGCTTCAGGCCCTCTTCTGGTTCTGGGGGGCAGGCTGAGCTTGTGCTTAATTCTTCTTCCTGATGGGAAAATAGAGTGACCTGTGCCTGTCCCAACACCTAGAGCTAGTCTCTCATTGGTTCCCCCTCTTCCCGTTCATCCTCAGGACAAATTGCAACCTGTACGGAACAGGAGGTTAAAGGTGCTGATTCTCCAAGGAGGGAGATGGCTAGTAAATCGGCTGGAATGGCGAACCCGAGCAAAGGAGATGAGAAATGAGGTGCGTTTTAGAAACCTTTCCCGATCACACGGTGTACCATCTTCTGGGTTTCTCATGCCTGTTTTCGACGTAGGAAGATGCCCTTGAACCTGGAGATTTGGGACCCATGGGATGGGTACCATGCAGTATTACTTGAAAGGGTCTGCGTTGGCTCACCCAACCTCACCGAACCTCTCAGCCCCAAGAGTGTCCACCCTTATGTCTCAATCAGCTGTGGGTCTAGATATGGTCAATCCAGGTTGCATCACAGCCCCTGAACGAATTTTGTAAGAATTTCTCTCTCTTTCACTGTCTTTGTTTCACGGGTTTTGAAAAGTAATTTATTTTTATAATGGGGTTTAGCTGCTTTTCACGGCTGTGTTTATGCCGCTTTACACCCCCTTGACTCACTTACAGAGAGATATCAATACATAGGTTTGAAGATTCTTACTAGTCAGATATATTCTTGTGCGGTGAATAGGGGGTGTTGAGTCCAGTTCACTGAAAAAGGAATAGGTCTTGTCTCTTACATATTGGGTTTATGGAACGGTATCGGAGCTAATTTGAAACCCTTGTTTTATGCATCACCCCACCTCCCCTTTCCCGTTCAGCAGCCATAGTGTGTTTCCTAAACGTGTGACTCTGTTCTGTTTTGTAATTCAGTTCAAGTGTAGCGGTTTTTACATTCCCTCTCTAAGTGATATCTTAGGATAAGTGTCTTTTTCTGTGTGACTTATTTCACTTAGAATCGTCGTACCTAAATCCACTCATCGTGCTGCTACTAGCCTTATGAGGTTGATTTCATGGCTGAGTGATATTCCATTGTACATGAGGACCCCAACTTCTTTATCCATTTTTCTCTTTCCTAGGATATTTAAGGTGTAATGAAGTGGGGGTTCTTGTCAACAGAGCAGCCCTAAACTTTGGGGTGCCTGTGTCTTGCTGATTTTTAGTTTTCCCAATTTATACGCCCATGAGTGGAAGTGCCCTATGCTCTCCAAGCTGTGTTTTTTAGATGTTTCAGAACACACCGTACACTTCTCCGGAGTGGCTGTTGGCAATTTACATCCCACCCATCAGCGTAGCAAGGCTCCCATTTCTCCATGGCCGGTCCTGCATTTCTGGCTTGGACACTTTTTTCCACATGGCCCTTTTGCCCGCTGGGAAGCGAGACTTCTTTGGAGCGCTGATTGGCCTTTCCAGGTTGCTTGGTTGGCCAAAAAGGGCGTATGCGTTTTTTCCTGAATATATTCAGGAAAAAACGCATACGCCCTTTTTGGCCAAGGGCATCATTGTCCACGTTTTGCCGCTTTTCATGTGCTTTCAAGGCGATTCGAATCTACCTCCTGAAATCTGTTTCCTGCAATTCTGCCTTGCTTTCAAAGCCTCTTCGTTGCCTTCCCTTAATATATTTGTGGACGAGAGGTATCATTTAAAACTCTGCAGGTTTGTGAATTGCAGTGCCCCTGAGCTCCATTTTTCAACTCGCTTTTTTGGGAGCTGGCCGCAAAAGCGCAGGATTGCTTCAGGCCCTCTTCTGGTTCTGGGGGGCAGGCTGAGCTTGTGCTTAATTCTTCTTCCTGATGGGAAAATAGAGTGACCTGTGCCTGTCCCAACACCTAGAGCTAGTCTCTCATTGGTTCCCCCTCTTCCCGTTCATCCTCAGGACAAATTGCAACCTGTACGGAACAGGAGGTTAAAGGTGCTGATTCTCCAAGGAGGGAGATGGCTAGTAAATCGGCTGGAATGGCGAACCCGAGCAAAGGAGATGAGAAATGAGGTGCGTTTTAGAAACCTTTCCCGATCACACGGTGTACCATCTTCTGGGTTTCTCATGCCTGTTTTCGACGTAGGAAGATGCCCTTGAACCTGGAGATTTGGGACCCATGGGATGGGTACCATGCAGTATTACTTGAAAGGGTCTGCGTTGGCTCACCCAACCTCACCGAACCTCTCAGCCCCAAGAGTGTCCACCCTTATGTCTCAATCAGCTGTGGGTCTAGATATGGTCAATCCAGGTTGCATCACAGCCCCTGAACGAATTTTGTAAGAATTTCTCTCTCTTTCACTGTCTTTGTTTCACGGGTTTTGAAAAGTAATTTATTTTTATAATGGGGTTTAGCTGCTTTTCACGGCTGTGTTTATGCCGCTTTACACCCCCTTGACTCACTTACAGAGAGATATCAATACATAGGTTTGAAGATTCTTACTAGTCAGATATATTCTTGTGCGGTGAATAGGGGGTGTTGAGTCCAGTTCACTGAAAAAGGAATAGGTCTTGTCTCTTACATATTGGGTTTATGGAACGGTATCGGAGCTAATTTGAAACCCTTGTTTTATGCATCACCCCACCTCACCTTTCCCGTTCAGCAGCCATAGTGTGTTTCCTAAACGTGTGACTCTGTTCTGTTTTGTAATTCAGTTCAAGTGTAGCGGTTTTTACATTCCCTCTCTAAGTGATATCTTAGGATAAGTGTCTTTTTCTGTGTGACTTATTTCACTTAGAATCGTCGTACCTAAATCCACTCATCGTGCTGCTACTAGCCTTATGACGTTGATTTCATGGCTGAGTGATATTCCATTGTACATGAGGACCCCAACTTCTTTATCCATTTTTCTCTTTCCTAGGATATTTAAGGTGTAATGAAGTGGGGGTTCTTGTCAACAGAGCAGCCCTAAACTTTGGGGTGCCTGTGTCTTGCTGATTTTTAGTTTTCCCAATTTATACGCCCATGAGTGGAAGTGCCCTATGCTCTCCAAGCTGTGTTTTTTAGATGTTTCAGAACACACCGTACACTTCTCCGGAGTGGCTGTTGGCAATTTACATCCCACCCATCAGCGTAGCAAGGCTCCCATTTCTCCATGGCCGGTCCTGCATTTCTGGTTTGGACACTTTTTTCCGCATGGCCCTTTTGCCCGCTGGGAAGCGAGACTTCTTTGGAGCGCTGATTGGCCTTTCCAGGTTGCTTGGTTGGCCAAAAAGGGCGTATGCGTTTTTTCCTGAATATATTCAGGAAAAAACGCATACGCCCTTTTTGGCCAAGGGCATCATTGTCCACGTTTTGCCGCTTTTCATGTGCTTTCAAGGCGATTCGAATCTACCTCCTGAAATCTGTTTCCTGCAATTCTGCCTTGCTTTCAAAGCCTCTTCGTTGCCTTCCCTTAATATATTTGTGGACGAGAGGTATCATTTAAAACTCTGCAGGTTTGTGAATTGCAGTGCCCCTGAGCTCCATTTTTCAACTCGCTTTTTTGGGAGCTGGCCGCCAAAGCGCAGGATTGCTTCAGGCCCTCTTCTGGTTCTGGGGGGCAGGCTGAGCTTGTGCTTAATTCTTCTTCCTGATGGGAAAATAGAGTGACCTGTGCCTGTCCCAACACCTAGAGCTAGTCTCTCATTGGTTCCCCCTCTTCCCGTTCATCCTCAGGACAAATTGCAACCTGTACGGAACAGGAGGTTAAAGGTGCTGATTCTCCAAGGAGGGAGATGGCTAGTAAATCGGCTGGAATGGCGAACCCGAGCAAAGGAGATGAGAAATGAGGTGCGTTTTAGAAACCTTTCCCGATCACACGGTGTACCATCTTCTGGGTTTCTCATGCCTGTTTTCGACGTAGGAAGATGCCCTTGAACCTGGAGATTTGGGACCCATGGGATGGGTACCATGCAGTATTACTTGAAAGGGTCTGCGTTGGCTCACCCAACCTCACCGAACCTCTCAGCCCCAAGAGTGTCCACCCTTATGTCTCAATCAGCTGTGGGTCTAGATATGGTCAATCCAGGTTGCATCACAGCCCCTGAACGAATTTTGTAAGAATTTCTCTCTCTTTCACTGTCTTTGTTTCACGGGTTTTGAAGAGTAATTTATTTTTATAATGGGGTTTAGCTGCTTTTCACGGCTGTGTTTATGCCGCTTTACACCCCCTTGACTCACTTACAGAGAGATATCAATACATAGGTTTGAAGATTCTTACTAGTCAGATATATTCTTGTGTGGTGAATAGGGGGTGTTGAGTCCAGTTCACTGAAAAAGGAATAGGTCTTGTCTCTTACATATTGGGTTTATGGAACGGTATCGGAGATAATTTGAAACCCTTGTTTTATGCATCACCCCACCTCACCTTTCCCGTTCAGCAGCCATAGTGTGTTTCCTAAACGTGTGACTCTGTTCTGTTTTGTAATTCAGTTCAAGTGTAGCGGTTTTTACATTCCCTCTCTAAGTGATATCTTAGGATAAGTGTCTTTTTCTGTGTGACTTATTTCACTTAGAATCGTCGTACCTAAATCCACTCATCGTGCTGCTACTAGCCTTATGACGTTGATTTCATGGCTGAGTGATATTCCATTGTACATGAGGACCCCAACTTCTTTATCCATTTTTCTCTTTCCTAGGATATTTAAGGTGTAATGAAGTGGGGGTTCTTGTCAACAGAGCAGCCCTAAACTTTGGGGTGCCTGTGTCTTGCTGATTTTTAGTTTTCCCAATTTATACGCCCATGAGTGGAAGTGCCCTATGCTCTCCAAGCTGTGTTTTTTAGATGTTTCAGAACACACCGTACACTTCTCCGGAGTGGCTGTTGGCAATTTACATCCCACCCATCAGCGTAGCAAGGCTCCCATTTCTCCATGGCCGGTCCTGCATTTCTGGTTTGGACACTTTTTTCCGCATGGCCCTTTTGCCCGCTGGGAAGCGAGACTTCTTTGGAGCGCTGATTGGCCTTTCCAGGTTGCTTGGTTGGCCAAAAAGGGCGTATGCGTTTTTTCCTGAATATATTCAGGAAAAAACGCATACGCCCTTTTTGGCCAAGGGCATCATTGTCCACGTTTTGCCGCTTTTCATGTGCTTTCAAGGCGATTCGAATCTACCTCCTGAAATCTGTTTCCTGCAATTCTGCCTTGCTTTCAAAGCCTCTTCGTTGCCTTCCCTTAATATATTTGTGGACGAGAGGTATCATTTAAAACTCTGCAGGTTTGTGAATTGCAGTGCCCCTGAGCTCCATTTTTCAACTCGCTTTTTTGGGAGCTGGCCGCCAAAGCGCAGGATTGCTTCAGGCCCTCTTCTGGTTCTGGGGGGCAGGCTGAGCTTGTGCTTAATTCTTCTTCCTGATGGGAAAATAGAGTGACCTGTGCCTGTCCCAACACCTAGAGCTAGTCTCTCATTGGTTCCCCCTCTTCCCGTTCATCCTCAGGACAAATTGCAACCTGTACGGAACAGGAGGTTAAAGGTGCTGATTCTCCAAGGAGGGAGATGGCTAGTAAATCGGCTGGAATGGCGAACCCGAGCAAAGGAGATGAGAAATGAGGTGCGTTTTAGAAACCTTTCCCGATCACACGGTGTACCATCTTCTGGGTTTCTCATGCCTGTTTTCGACGTAGGAAGATGCCCTTGAACCTGGAGATTTGGGACCCATGGGATGGGTACCATGCAGTATTACTTGAAAGGGTCTGCGTTGGCTCACCCAACCTCACCGAACCTCTCAGCCCCAAGAGTGTCCACCCTTATGTCTCAATCAGCTGTGGGTCTAGATATGGTCAATCCAGGTTGCATCACAGCCCCTGAACGAATTTTGTAAGAATTTCTCTCTCTTTCACTGTCTTTGTTTCACGGGTTTTGAAGAGTAATTTATTTTTATAATGGGGTTTAGCTGCTTTTCACGGCTGTGTTTATGCCGCTTTACACCCCCTTGACTCACTTACAGAGAGATATCAATACATAGGTTTGAAGATTCTTACTAGTCAGATATATTCTTGTGTGGTGAATAGGGGGTGTTGAGTCCAGTTCACTGAAAAAGGAATAGGTCTTGTCTCTTACATATTGGGTTTATGGAACGGTATCGGAGCTAATTTGAAACCCTTGTTTTATGCATCACCCCACCTCCCCTTTCCCGTTCAGCAGCCATAGTGTGTTTTCTAAACGTGTGACTCTGTTCTGTTTTGTAATTCAGTTCAAGTGTAGCGGTTTTTACATTCCCTCTCTAAGTGATATCTTATAATAAGTGTCTTTTTCTGTGTGACTTATTTCACTTAGAATCGTTGTACCTAAATCCACTCATCGTTCTGCTACTAGCCTTATGACGTTGATTTCATGGCTGAGTGATATTCCATTGTACATGAGGACCCCAACTTCTTTATCCATTTTTCTCTTTCCTAGGATATTTAAGGTGTAATGAAGTGGGGGTTCTTGTCAACAGAGCAGCCCTAAACTTTGGGGTGCCTGTGTCTTGCTGATTTTTAGTGTTCCCAATTTATACGCCCATGAGTGGAAGTGCCCTATGCTCTCCAAGCTGTGTTTTTTAGATGTTTCAGAACACACCGTACACTTCTCCGGAGTGGCTGTTGGCAATTTACATCCCACCCATCAGCGTAGCAAGGCTCCCATTTCTCCATGGCCGGTCCTGCATTTCTGGTTTGGACACTTTTTTCCGCATGGCCCTTTTGCCCGCTGGGAAGCGAGACTTCTTTGGAGCGCTGATTGGCCTTTCCAGGTTGCTTGGTTGGTCAAAAAGGGCGTATGCGTTTTTTCCTGAATATATTCAGGAAAAAACGCATACGCCCTTTTTGGCCAAGGGCATCATTGTCCACGTTTTGCCGCTTTTCATGTGCTTTCAAGGCGATTCGAATCTACCTCCTGAAATCTGTTTCCTGCAATTCTGCCTTGCTTTCAAAGCCTCTTCGTTGCCTTCCCTTAATATATTTGTGGACGAGACGTATCATTTAAAACTCTGCAGGTTTGTGAATTGCAGTGCCCCTGAGCTCCATTTTTCAACTCGCTTTTTTGGGAGCTGGCCGCAAAAGCGCAGGATTGCTTCAGGCCCTCTTCTGGTTCTGGGGGACAGGCTGAGCTTTTGCTTAATTCTTCTTCTGATGAGAAAATAGAGTGACCTGTGCCTGTCCCAACCCCTAGAGCTAGTCTCTCATTGGTTCCCCCTCATCCCGTTCATCCTCAGGACAAATTGCAACCTGTACGGAACAGGAGGTTAAAGGTGCTGATTCTCCAAGGAGGGAGATGGCTAGTAATTCGGCTGGAATGGCGAACCCGAGCAAAGGAGATGAGAAATGAGGTGCGTTTTAGAAACCTTTCCTGATCACACGGTGTACCATCTTCTGGGTTTCTCATGCCTGTTTTCGACATAGGAAGATGCCCTTGAACCTGGAGATTTGGGACCCATGGGATGGGTACCATGCAGTATTACTTGAAAGGGTCTGCGTTGGCTCACCCAACCTCACCGAACCTCTCAGCCCCAAGAGTGTCCACCCTTATGTCTCAATCAGCTGTGGGTCTAGATATGGTCAATCCAGGTTGCATCACAGCCCCTGAACGAATTTTGTAAGAATTTCTCTCTCTTTCACTGTCTTTGTTTCACGGGTTTTGAAGAGTAATTTATTTTTATAATGGGGTTTAGCTGCTTTTCACGGCTGTGTTTATGCCGCTTTACACTCCCTTGACTCACTTACAGAGAGATATCAATACATAGGTTTGAAGATTCTTACTAGTCAGATATATTCTTGTGTGGTGAATAAGGGGTGTTGAGTCCAGTTCACTGAAAAAGGAATAGGTCTTGTCTCTTACATATTGGGTTTATGGAACGGTATCGGAGCTAATTTGAAACCCTTGTTTTATGCATCACCCCACCTCACCTTTCCCGTTCAGCAGCCATAGTGTGTTTCCTAAACGTGTGACTCTGTTCTGTTTTGTAATTCAGTTCAAGTGTAGCGGTTTTTACATTCCCTCTCTAAGTGATATCTTATGATAAGTGTCTTTTTCTGTGTGACTTATTTCACTTAGAATCGTCGTACCTAAATCCACTCATCGTGCTGCTACTAGCCTTATGACGTTGATTTCATGGCTGAGTGATATTCCATTGTACATGAGGACCCCAACTTCTTTATCCATTTTTCTCTTTCCTAGGATATTTAAGGTGTAATGAAGTGGGGGTTCTTGTCAACAGAGCAGCCCTAAACTTTGGGGTGCCTGTGTCTTGCTGATTTTTAGTTTTCCCAATTTATACGCCCATGAGTGGAAGTGCCCTATGCTCTCCAAGCTGTGTTTTTTAGATGTTTCAGAACACACCGTACACTTCTCCGGAGTGGCTGTTGGCAATTTACATCCCACCCATCAGCGTAGCAAGGCTCCCATTTCTCCATGGCCGGTCCTGCATTTCTGGTTTGGACACTTTTTTCCGCATGGCCCTTTTGCCCGCTGGGAAGCGAGACTTCTTTGGAGCGCTGATTGGCCTTTCCAGGTTGCTTGGTTGGCCAAAAAGGGCGTATGCGTTTTTTCCTGAATATATTCAGGAAAAAACGCATACGCCCTTTTTGGCCAAGGGCATCATTGTCCACGTTTTGCCGCTTTTCATGTGCTTTCAAGGCGATTCGAATCTACCTCCTGAAATCTGTTTCCTGCAATTCTGCCTTGCTTTCAAAGCCTCTTCGTTGCCTTCCCTTAATATATTTGTGGACGAGAGGTATCATTTAAAACTCTGCAGGTTTGTGAATTGCAGTGCCCCTGAGCTCCATTTTTCAACTCGCTTTTTTGGGAGCTGGCCGCAAAAGCGCAGGATTGCTTCAGGCCCTCTTCTGGTTCTGGGGGGCAGGCTGAGCTTGTGCTTAATTCTTCTTCCTGATGGGAAAATAGAGTGACCTGTGCCTGTCCCAACACCTAGAGCTAGTCTCTCATTGGTTCCCCCTCTTCCCGTTCATCCTCAGGACAAATTGCAACCTGTACGGAACAGGAGGTTAAAGGTGCTGATTCTCCAAGGAGGGAGATGGCTAGTAAATCGGCTGGAATGGCGAACCCGAGCAAAGGAGATGAGAAATGAGGTGCGTTTTAGAAACCTTTCCCGATCACACGGTGTACCATCTTCTGGGTTTCTCATGCCTGTTTTCGACGTAGGAAGATGCCCTTGAACCTGGAGATTTGGGACCCATGGGATGGGTACCATGCAGTATTACTTGAAAGGGTCTGCGTTGGCTCACCCAACCTCACCGAACCTCTCAGCCCCAAGAGTGTCCACCCTTATGTCTCAATCAGCTGTGGGTCTAGATATGGTCAATCCAGGTTGCATCACAGCCCCTGAACGAATTTTGTAAGAATTTCTCTCTCTTTCACTGTCTTTGTTTCACGGGTTTTGAAAAGTAATTTAGTTTTATAATGGGGTTTAGCTGCTTTTCACGGCTGTGTTTATGCCGCTTTACACCCCCTTGACTCACTTACAGAGAGATATCAATACATAGGTTTGAAGATTCTTACTAGTCAGATATATTCCTGTGTGGTGAATAGGGGGTGTTGAGTCCAGTTCACTGAAAAAGGAATAGGTCTTGTCTCTTACATATTGGGTTTATGGAACGGTATCGGAGCTAATTTGAAACCCTTGTTTTATGCATCACCCCACCTCCCCTTTCCCGTTCAGCAGCCATAGTGTGTTTTCTAAACGTGTGACTCTGTTCTGTTTTGTAATTCAGTTCAAGTGTAGCGGTTTTTACATTCCCTCTCTAAGTGATATCTTAGGATAAGTGTCTTTTTCTGTGTGACTTATTTCACTTAGAATCGTCGTACCTAAATCCACTCATCGTGCTGCTACTAGCCTTATGACGTTGATTTCATGGCTGAGTGATATTCCATTGTACATGAGGACCCCAACTTCTTTATCCATTTTTCTCTTTCCTAGGATATTTAAGGTGTAATGAAGTGGGGGTTCTTGTCAACAGAGCAGCCCTAAACTTTGGGGTGCCTGTGTCTTGCTGATTTTTAGTGTTCCCAATTTATACGCCCATGAGTGGAAGTGCCCTATGCTCTCCAAGCTGTGTTTTTTAGATGTTTCAGAACACACCGTACACTTCTCCGGAGTGGCTGTTGGCAATTTACATCCCACCCATCAGCGTAGCAAGGCTCCCATTTCTCCATGGCCGGTCCTGCATTTCTGGTTTGGACACTTTTTTCCGCATGGCCCTTTTGCCCGCTGGGAAGCGAGACTTCTTTGGAGCGCTGATTGGCCTTTCCAGGTTGCTTGGTTGGTCAAAAAGGGCGTATGCGTTTTTTCCGGAATATATTCAGGAAAAAACGCATACGCCCTTTTTGGCCAAGGGCATCATTGTCCACGTTTTGCCGCTTTTCATGTGCTTTCAAGGCGATTCGAATCTACCTCCTGAAATCTGTTTCCTGCAATTCTGCCTTGCTTTCAAAGCCTCTTCGTTGCCTTCCCTTAATATATTTGTGGACGAGACGTATCATTTAAAACTCTGCAGGTTTGTGAATTGCAGTGCCCCTGAGCTCCATTTTTCAACTCGCTTTTTTGGGAGCTGGCCGCAAAAGCGCAGGATTGCTTCAGGCCCTCTTCTGGTTCTGGGGGACAGGCTGAGCTTTTGCTTAATTCTTCTTCCTGATGAGAAAATAGAGTGACCTGTGCCTGTCCCAACACCTAGAGCTAGTCTCTCATTGGTTCCCCCTCATCCCGTTCATCCTCAGGACAAATTGCAACCTGTACGGAACAGGAGGTTAAAGGTGCTGATTCTCCAAGGAGGGAGATGGCTAGTAATTCGGCTGGAATGGCGAACCCGAGCAAAGGAGATGAGAAATGAGGTGCGTTTTAGAAACCTTTCCTGATCACACGGTGTACCATCTTCTGGGTTTCTCATGCCTGTTTTCGACATAGGAAGATGCCCTTGAACCTGGAGATTTGGGACCCATGGGATGGGTACCATGCAGTATTACTTGAAAGGGTCTGCGTTGGCTCACCCAACCTCACCGAACCTCTCAGCCCCAAGAGTGTCCACCCTTATGTCTCAATCAGCTGTGGGTCTAGATATGGTCAATCCAGGTTGCATCACAGCCCCTGAACGAATTTTGTAAGAATTTCTCTCTCTTTCACTGTCTTTGTTTCACGGGTTTTGAAGAGTAATTTATTTTTATAATGGGGTTTAGCTGCTTTTCACGGCTGTGTTTATGCCGCTTTACACTCCCTTGACTCACTTACAGAGAGATATCAATACATAGGTTTGAAGATTCTTACTAGTCAGATATATTCTTGTGTGGTGAATAAGGGGTGTTGAGTCCAGTTCACTGAAAAAGGAATAGGTCTTGTCTCTTACATATTGGGTTTATGGAACGGTATCGGAGCTAATTTGAAACCCTTGTTTTATGCATCACCCCACCTCACCTTTCCCGTTCAGCAGCCATAGTGTGTTTCCTAAACGTGTGACTCTGTTCTGTTTTGTAATTCAGTTCAAGTGTAGCGGTTTTTACATTCCCTCTCTAAGTGATATCTTATGATAAGTGTCTTTTTCTGTGTGACTTATTTCACTTAGAATCGTCGTACCTAAATCCACTCATCGTGCTGCTACTAGCCTTATGACGTTGATTTCATGGCTGAGTGATATTCCATTGTACATGAGGACCCCAACTTCTTTATCCATTTTTCTCTTTCCTAGGATATTTAAGGTGTAATGAAGTGGGGGTTCTTGTCAACAGAGCAGCCCTAAACTTTGGGGTGCCTGTGTCTTGCTGATTTTTAGTTTTCCCAATTTATACGCCCATGAGTGGAAGTGCCCTATGCTCTCCAAGCTGTGTTTTTTAGATGTTTCAGAACACACCGTACACTTCTCCGGAGTGGCTGTTGGCAATTTACATCCCACCCATCAGCGTAGCAAGGCTCCCATTTCTCCATGGCCGGTCCTGCATTTCTGGTTTGGACACTTTTTTCCGCATGGCCCTTTTGCCCGCTGGGAAGCGAGACTTCTTTGGAGCGCTGATTGGCCTTTCCAGGTTGCTTGGTTGGCCAAAAAGGGCGTATGCGTTTTTTCCTGAATATATTCAGGAAAAAACGCATACGCCCTTTTTGGCCAAGGGCATCATTGTCCACGTTTTGCCGCTTTTCATGTGCTTTCAAGGCGATTCGAATCTACCTCCTGAAATCTGTTTCCTGCAATTCTGCCTTGCTTTCAAAGCCTCTTCGTTGCCTTCCCTTAATATATTTGTGGACGAGAGGTATCATTTAAAACTCTGCAGGTTTGTGAATTGCAGTGCCCCTGAGCTCCATTTTTCAACTCGCTTTTTTGGGAGCTGGCCGCAAAAGCGCAGGATTGCTTCAGGCCCTCTTCTGGTTCTGGGGGGCAGGCTGAGCTTGTGCTTAATTCTTCTTCCTGATGGGAAAATAGAGTGACCTGTGCCTGTCCCAACACCTAGAGCTAGTCTCTCATTGGTTCCCCCTCTTCCCGTTCATCCTCAGGACAAATTGCAACCTGTACGGAACAGGAGGTTAAAGGTGCTGATTCTCCAAGGAGGGAGATGGCTAGTAAATCGGCTGGAATGGCGAACCCGAGCAAAGGAGATGAGAAATGAGGTGCGTTTTAGAAACCTTTCCCGATCACACGGTGTACCATCTTCTGGGTTTCTCATGCCTGTTTTCGACGTAGGAAGATGCCCTTGAACCTGGAGATTTGGGACCCATGGGATGGGTACCATGCAGTATTACTTGAAAGGGTCTGCGTTGGCTCACCCAACCTCACCGAACCTCTCAGCCCCAAGAGTGTCCACCCTTATGTCTCAATCAGCTGTGGGTCTAGATATGGTCAATCCAGGTTGCATCACAGCCCCTGAACGAATTTTGTAAGAATTTCTCTCTCTTTCACTGTCTTTGTTTCACGGGTTTTGAAGAGTAATTTATTTTTATAATGGGGTTTAGCTGCTTTTCACGGCTGTGTTTATGCCGCTTTACACCCCCTTGACTCACTTACAGAGAGATATCAATACATAGGTTTGAAGATTCTTACTAGTCAGATATATTCTTGTGCGGTGAATAAGGGGTGTTGAGTCCAGTTCACTGAAAAAGGAATAGGTCTTGTCTCTTACATATTGGGTTTATGGAACGGTATCGGAGCTAATTTGAAACCCTTGTTTTATGCATCACCCCACCTCACCTTTCCCGTTCAGCAGCCATAGTGTGTTTTCTAAACGTGTGACTCTGTTCTGTTTTGTAATTCAGTTCAAGTGTAGCGGTTTTTACATTCCCTCTCTAAGTGATATCTTAGGATAAGTGTCTTTTTCTGTGTGACTTATTTCACTTAGAATCGTCGTACCTAAATCCACTCATCGTGCTGCTACTAGCCTTATGACGTTGATTTCATGGCTGAGTGATATTCCATTGTACATGAGGACCCCAACTTCTTTATCCATTTTTCTCTTTCCTAGGATATTTAAGGTGTAATGAAGTGGGGGTTCTTGTCAACAGAGCAGCCCTAAACTTTGGGGTGCCTGTGTCTTGCTGATTTTTAGTGTTCCCAATTTATACGCCCATGAGTGGAAGTGCCCTATGCTCTCCAAGCTGTGTTTTTTAGATGTTTCAGAACACACCGTACACTTCTCCGGAGTGGCTGTTGGCAATTTACATCCCACCCATCAGCGTAGCAAGACTCCCATTTCTCCATGGCCGGTCCTGCATTTCTGGTTTGGACACTTTTTTCCGCATGGCCCTTTTGCCCGCTGGGAAGCGAGACTTCTTTGGAGCGCTGATTGGCCTTTCCAGGTTGCTTGGTTGGCCAAAAAGGGCGTATGCGTTTTTTCCTGAATATATTCAGGAAAAAACGCATACGCCCTTTTTGGCCAAGGGCATCATTGTCCACGTTTTGCCGCTTTTCATGTGCTTTCAAGGCGATTCGAATCTACCTCCTGAAATCTGTTTCCTGCAATTCTGCCTTGCTTTCAAAGCCTCTTCGTTGCCTTCCCTTAATATATTTGTGGACGAGAGGTATCATTTAAAACTCTGCAGGTTTGTGAATTGCAGTGCCCCTGAGCTCCATTTTTCAACTCGCTTTTTTGGGAGCTGGCCGCAAAAGCGCAGGATTGCTTCAGGCCCTCTTCTGGTTCTGGGGGGCAGGCTGAGCTTGTGCTTAATTCTTCTTCCTGATGGGAAAATAGAGTGACCTGTGCCTGTCCCAACACCTAGAGCTAGTCTCTCATTGGTTCCCCCTCTTCCCGTTCATCCTCAGGACAAATTGCAACCTGTACGGAACAGGAGGTTAAAGGTGCTGATTCTCCAAGGAGGGAGATGGCTAGTAAATCGGCTGGAATGGCGAACCCGAGCAAAGGAGATGAGAAATGAGGTGCGTTTTAGAAACCTTTCCCGATCACACCGTGTACCATCTTCTGGGTTTCTCATGCCTGTTTTCGACGTAGGAAGATGCCCTTGAACCTGGAGATTTGGGACCCATGGGATGGGTACCATGCAGTATTACTTGAAAGGGTCTGCGTTGGCTCACCCAACCTCACCGAACCTCTCAGCCCCAAGAGTGTCCACCCTTATGTCTCAATCAGCTGTGGGTCTAGATATGGTCAATCCAGGTTGCATCACAGCCCCTGAACGAATTTTGTAAGAATTTCTCTCTCTTTCACTGTCTTTGTTTCACGGGTTTTGAAAAGTAATTTATTTTTATAATGGGGTTTAGCTGCTTTTCACGGCTGTGTTTATGCCGCTTTACACCCCCTTGACTCACTTACAGAGAGATATCAATACATAGGTTTGAAGATTCTTACTAGTCAGATATATTCTTGTGCGGTGAATAGGGGGTGTTGAGTCCAGTTCACTGAAAAAGGAATAGGTCTTGTCTCTTACATATTGGGTTTATGGAACGGTATCGGAGCTAATTTGAAACCCATGTTTTATGCATCACCCCACCTCACCTTTCCCGTTCAGCAGCCATAGTGTGTTTTCTAAACGTGGGACTCTATTCTGTTTTGCAATTCAGTTCAAGTGTAGCGGTTTTTACATTCCCTCTCTAAGTGATATCTTAGGATAAGTGTCTTTTTCTGTGTGACTTATTTCACTTAGAATCGTCGTACCTAAATCCACTCATCGTGCTGCTACTAGCCTTATGACGTTGATTTCATGGCTGAGTGATATTCCATTGTACATGAGGACCCCAACTTCTTTATCCATTTTTCTCTTTCCTAGGATATTTAAGGTGTAATGAAGTGGGGGTTCTTGTCAACAGAGCAGCCCTAAACTTTGGGGTGCCTGTGTCTTGCTGATTTTTAGTGTTCCCAATTTATACGCCCATGAGTGGAAGTGCCCTATGCTCTCCAAGCTGTGTTTTTTAGATGTTTCAGAACACACCGTACACTTCTCCGGAGTGGCTGTTGGCAATTTACATCCCACCCATCAGCGTAGCAAGACTCCCATTTCTCCATGGCCGGTCCTGCATTTCTGGTTTGGACACTTTTTTCCGCATGGCCCTTTTGCCCGCTGGGAAGCGAGACTTCTTTGGAGCGCTGATTGGCCTTTCCAGGTTGCTTGGTTGGCCAAAAAGGGCGTATGCGTTTTTTCCTGAATATATTCAGGAAAAAACGCATACGCCCTTTTTGGCCAAGGGCATCATTGTCCACGTTTTGCCGCTTTTCATGTGCTTTCAAGGCGATTCGAATCTACCTCCTGAAATCTGTTTCCTGCAATTCTGCCTTGCTTTCAAAGCCTCTTCGTTGCCTTCCCTTAATATATTTGTGGACGAGAGGTATCATTTAAAACTCTGCAGGTCTGTGAATTGCAGTGCCCCTGAGCTCCATTTTTCAACTCGCTTTTTTGGGAGCTGGCCGCAAAAGCGCAGGATTGCTTCAGGCCCTCTTCTGGTTCTGGGGGGCAGGCTGAGCTTGTGCTTAATTCTTCTTCCTGATGGGAAAATAGAGTGACCTGTGCCTGTCCCAACACCTAGAGCTAGTCTCTCATTGGTTCCCCCTCTTCCCGTTCATCCTCAGGACAAATTGCAACCTGTACGGAACAGGAGGGTAAAGGTGCTGATTCTCCAAGGAGGGAGATGGCTAGTAAATCGGCTGGAATGGCGAACCCGAGCAAAGGAGATGAGAAATGAGGTGCGTTTTAGAAAC